>NC_060130.1:345621801-345925785 GCF_021461395.2 Schistocerca americana
CCAACACATCTATGCAAAGCTTCATCCAATTTTCACTGTGGTGTCCATTTCGCGATCGATCGGGAATTACTTTCTGGACAACCCTCGTATATCATCAAACCATTTACTTGAAATTTTTAGTAAGGGAAATTGTACATTATGTGAGATTTATCTCTCATTTACGACACTTCCTACTATTTAGTGTAGATGCTTACCAAATTAAGCTATCCCTAAACGTTCCTATCACTGAATGGTATTCAGCATTTGCAGATCTGTCGATCCTTGCGTTCACGGGTTTCTTGGGTTAGTCTATGTTCCACAGATCATGTTGATGATAACCTTTGTGACGTGAAAAGTAACAATCGAAAAAACTATTGGACTGACCAATATATCTGGTCATTTACAGGTTTGTAACTGACCATTTATTTCTATCCAAGAATTTTTTTTGTGATATAGGAGAAGTTGGTAAGATGGAAGTGCTTCAATGTGGAGAGCTTCTTTCACTCTGCAGTGGATTGCACACTTTTTTAACATCCTGGCTGGCTAGAACTGTGGGCTGGACTGTGACCAGGACCCGGAACAACGTTCTTAAAGAACGATCTATGAGGACTCTTAGAGGACGGGTCGTGAGTCGTGTCTGAATAGCTCAAGTATTGCCGATCTAACATAATTACTACTTCAACACGCAGTGTAAGCAAATTAATTACTTTGGTGGATTAATTTTGTCCACTAAGCAATTTCTGTACCAAATACACGAGTAATCACTATATGTTTTCGTTGGAGATGGTGACGTTAGAAAAAATGACTCAGGTACTTATCCTGTTAACGTTCAGTTGGCCTCGGGTGCTTAATGAATGAAGTCACAGTCTGGCTACAATTTCCTGTTAACTGTTCCATGCGAATAGTATCCAAATCATATATTAGACCTAACAATTTTTAGTTACAAACTGCTTGAGTGTGTAACAAAGTCAACACCATACTGAGCGGAAGAGTGAGAGGCAATGAGCGAAATGAAACCGGACTATTCCACGCGATCGCAGCGTCGAAAACCTTTATAACCCTTTGACAATATACATATTCTGGTTCTCTGCTACGACTTACGTTATAACGATACTGAGTAATGCAAGTAATTTCAAAACGTATTTCTTGTGAAACTGCTTGAAATTCTTTAATTAACATAACTTGATATTTTATTAACTTTTCCTTTTGCAGAAAAAATTACTAACGTTTTCGAGTCCATCTTTCATTACTTCTGTCTTAACAGCTTATTCACTTATGAAGGACTTTAACATTTGCTCACATAAATTGGAACTTTTAGTATGGTGTTCATTTTTGCAGTAAATATGGTTATTCACAAATCTATTATCTTTTGAGGCAGTTTATAAGATTTAAGTGAAATGAAAAATCCTCGGCCCCTTACATTCATATAATTGGTTAACATTACTAGTTTATCCATTTACTAGATTGTCAAATAATCAAAATGAGAAATATTTATGCAAAACTGAAAGACACTACTAAAACTAAAGGAAGAAATTACGATAAGAAAAACACTTATGTATCAGATTGTACATTTGTTTTGTGTATAGTGTTCTACAGAACTACTTGACATTGGTAGTTACATTACACAGGCGAAATGCAACTTTCCGTGCTCAAGTACCAGCGCAGAACATAGTTTTAATGTTCCAAGAAGCTCCAAAACAGCGTACCCTGCGTTGCATACTATAAGGTTGAGTCTGAATGCAATTCCCTGGGCTGTGTTGCGAGCACGGGGGATCTGGGAGTGAACTTCCGAAAAATAAATTAACAGGAAAATGAAAAATTAGGAAACTGACAAGGAATTATAGAAATTACAAGCTATGTTTAACACAAGATACTTCTCAATTGAGGGCCTACCCACGTGGCTGGGCTTTCGGTCTGACCAGTAATATTCTAGAAAAATACGTTATACGTTTACACTCCCACAGTACCTACTGCCAACAACAAATCGGACAGAGTTCGTAAGTCCACAGGTAGAACAAGCAAACCACAGGAAGGCAAACCACAGGAAGCCGAGTAACGGAAGACAGAAAGGAAAAGGCTCTACACTAACGAAAGTAAATAACAGGAAGTCCGCCTTCCCAACATAGGCGGAAACTACTGAGAATACGGTATTCCACAAACTTAGAAGTTTGTAAAGCTACTGTGTGTATATCTCTGTTCATATGTTTATAATCTTTGTGCTAAATAATATACGACTGCTGATAATAGTGAGTGCACATTCCTATTATATATTATGCAAATTATGACTGTGTCATAGTTGCAAAATGATGTTGCTTTTATAATTCTTAATTTAATAAATTGTTCCATTACAATAAAACACATAAAATGTATTTGTTGTTGTTGTGGTCTTCAGTCCTGAGACTGGTCTGATGCAGCTCTCCATGCTACTCTATCCTGTGCATGCTTTTTCATCTCCCAGTACTTACTGCAACCTACATCCTTCTGAATCTGCTTAGTGTATTCATCTCTTGGTCTCCCTATACGATTTTTACCCTCCATGCAGCCCTCCAATGCTAAATTTGTGATCTCTTGATGCCTCAAAACATGTCCTACCAACCGGTCCCTTCTTTTTGTCAAGTTGTGCCCCCCTTGGACGAAACGATAAAATACCTGACGGCTTACCAGAGAGGACATTATCATCGTTGATAAAGAACGTCCGTCCTCAGAGACCAAAAACAGGAAAAGTTAACGTAATATTGGTAAACTGCAGGAGTATCCAGGGCAAGGTTCCTGAATTAGTATCTCTTATTGAAGGAAATAGTGCGCATATAGTATTAGGAACGGAAAGTTGGTTAAAACCGGAAGTGAACAGTAACGAAATCCTAGACACAGAATGGAATATATACCGCAAGGATAGGATAAACGCCAATGGTGGAGGAGTATTTATAGCAGTAAAGAATTCAATAATATCCAGTGAAGTTATTAGCGAATGCGAATGTGAAATAATCTGGGTTAAGTATCAAAGGTGGGTCAGATATGATAGTCGGATGCTTCTATAGACCACCTGCATCAGCAACCGTAGTAGTTGAGCGCCTCAGAGAGAACCTGCAGAACGCCGTGAAGAAGTTTCGTGATCATACTATTGTAATAGGGGGAGACTTCAATCTACCAGGTATAGAATGGGATAGTCACACAATCAGAACTGGAGCCAGGGACAGAGACTCTTGTGACATTATCCTGACTGCCTTGTCCGAGAATTACTTCGAGCAGATAGTTAGAGAACCAACTCGTGAAGCTAACGTTTTAGACCTCATAGCAACAAATAGACCGGAACTTTTCGACTCCGTGAATGTAGAAGAGGGTATCAGTGATCATAAGTCAGTGGTTGCATCAATGACTACAAGTGTAATAAGAAATGCCAAGAAAGGAAGGAAAATATATTTGCTTAACAAGAGTGATAGGGCACAAATCGCAGAATATCTGAGTGACCACCATCAAACGTTCATTTCTGAGGAAGAGGATGTGGAACAAAAATGGAAAAAATTCAGAAACATCGTCCAGTACGCCTTAGATAAGTTCGTACCGACTAAGGTCCAAAGCGAGGGGAAAGATCCACCGTGGTATAACAATCATGTACGAAAGGTACTACGGAAACAAAGAAAGCTTCATCATAGGTTTAAGAGTAGTCGAATCATAGCTGATAAGGAAAAGCTGAACGAAGCGAAAAAGAGCGTAAAGAGAGCAATGAGAGAAGCATTCAACGAATTCGAACATAAAACATTGGCAAACAATCTAAACAAGAACCCTAAAAAGTTTTGGTCATATGTAAAATCGGCAAGCGGATCTAAATCCCCTATTCAGTCACTCGTTGACCACGATGGCACCGAAACAGAGGACGACCGAAGAAAGGCAGAAATACTGAATTCAGTGTTCCGAAACTGTTTCACTGCGGAAAATCGTAACACGGTCCCTGACTTCAGCCGTCGCACGGACGCCAAAATGGAAAATATTGAAATAAACGATATCGGAATTGAAAAACAACTGCTATCACTTAGTAGCGGAAAAGCATCCGGACCAGACGAGATACCCTTAAGATTCTACAGTGATTATGCTAAAGAACTTGCCCCCTTTCTATCAGCAATTTATCGTAGATCGCTGGAAGAACGTAAAGTACCTAGCGACTGGAAGAAAGCGCAGGTCGTTCCCATTTTCAAGAAGGGTCATAAATCAGATGCGAATAATTATAGGCCTATTTCGCTTACGTCAATCTGTTGTAGAATAATGGAACATGTTTTGTGTTCTCGTATTATGACGTTCTTAGATAATACAAATCTCCTTCATCATAACCAACATGGATTCCGCAAACAGAGATCATGTGAAACTCAGCTCGCCCTATTTGCCCAAGAAATTCACAGTGCCGTAGACACTGGGGAGCAGATTGATGCCGTATTCCTGGACTTCAGGAAGGCATTTGATACGGTTCCGCACTTACGTTTAGTGAAAAAAATACGAGCTTACGGAATATCGGACCAGGTTTGTGATTGGATTCAGGATTTCCTAGAAGAAAGAACACAACATGTCATTCTTAACGGTTCAAAATCTGCAGATGTAGAGGTAATTTCGGGAGTACCGCAGGGAAGCGTGATAGGACCTTTATTGTTTACAATATACATAAATGACTTAGTTGACAACATCGGTAGCTCCGTGAGGCTATTTGCAGATGACACGGTTGTCTACAAGAAAGTAGCAACATCAGAAGACTCGTACGTACTCCAGGAGGACCTGCAGAGGATTAATGCATGGTGCGACAGCTGGCAGCTTTCCCTAAACGTAGATAAATGTAATATAATGCGCATACATAGGGGCAGAAATCCATTCCAGTACGATTATGCCATAGGTGGTAAATCATTGGAAGCGGTAACGACCGTAAAATACTTAGGAGTTACTATCCGGAGCGATCTGAAGTGGAATGATCACATAAAACAAATAGTGGGAAAAGCAGGCGCCAGGTTGAGATTCATAGGAAGAATTCTAAGAAAATGTGACTCATCGACGAAAGAAGTAGCTTACAAAACGCTTGTTCGTCCGATTCTTGAGTATTGCTCATCGGTATGGGACCCTTACCAGGTTGGATTAATAGAAGAGATAGACATGATCCAGCGAAAAGCAGCGCGATTCGTCATGGGGACATTTAGTCAGCGCGAGAGCGTTACGGAGATGCTGAACAAGCTCCAGTGGCGGACACTTCAAGAAAGGCGTTACGCAATACGGAGAGGTTTATTATCGAAATTACGAGAGAGCACATTCCGGGAAGAGATGGGCAACATATTACTACCGCCCACATATATCTCGCGTAATGATCACAACGAAAAGATCCGAGAAATTAGAGCAAATACGGAGACTTACAAGCAGTCGTTCTTCCCACGCACAATTCGTGAATGGAACAGGGAAGGGGGGATCAGATAGTGGTACAATAAGTACCCTCCGCCACACACCGTAAGGTGGCTCGCGGAGTATAGATGTAGATGTAGATGTAGAACTCCTCTTCTCCTCAATTCTATTCAATACCTCCTCATTAGTTATGTGATCTACCCATCTAATCTTCAGCATTCTTCTGTAGCACCACATTTCGAAAGAAATTTATTTATGCGATGTAATAATTTGGTTGGTTGACTGGCTGATTTGGCCGCGCGGGATTAGCCGAGCGGTCTAGGCGTTGCAGTCATAGACTGTGTGGCTGGTCCCGGCGGAGGTTCGAGTCCTCCCTCGGGTATGGGTGGGTATGTTTGTCCTTAGGATAATTTAGGTTAAGTAGTGCGTAATCTTTGGGACTGATGACCTTAGCAGTTAAGTCCCATAAGACTTCACACACATTTGAACATTTGAACTGGTTGATTTGGGGGAGGGGACCAAACAGCGAGGTCATCGGTCCCATCGTATTAGGGAAGGACGGGGAGGGAAGTCACCTTACCCTTTCGAAGGCACCATCCCGGCATTTTCCTGAAGCGATTTAGTGAAATCGCGGATAATCTAAATCAGGATGGCCGGACGCTGGTTTGAACCGTCGTCCCCCCGAAGACGAGTCCATTGTGTTAACCACTGCCTCACCTCGCCCGGTTATAATAATTTCCTGAGTACGTCGCTTTACCATAACCTCCAAGAAATTTTAATTCAGAGAAATACGATATTGCAGTGCTTGTGTTGTTAAGAAGAATGACGCAATGTTTCTTCGAACGTGCATGAATTTCCGAAGAACACTGCATCGTTCTCCTTAACAGCACGGGCACCGCAATATCGTATTTCTCCACCGATACTAGGCAGCGACTTTCAGTTACAGACTCCTCCCCTGTACGGCAATTATACACTACTGGCCATCAAAATTGCTACACCACGAAGATGACGTGCTACAGACGCAAAATTTAACCGACAGGAAGAAGATGCTTTGATATGCAAATGACATCTACAACGTGCTGACATGAGGAAAAAAAATGGCTCTGAGCACTATGGGACTCAACTGCTGAGGTCATTAGTCCCCTACAACTTAGAACTAGTTAAACCTAACTAACCTAAGGAGATCACAAACATCCATGCCCGAAGCAGGATTCGAACCTGGGACCGTAGCGGTCTTGCGGTTTCAGACTGCAGCGCCTTTAACCGCACGGCCACTTCGGCCGGCTGACATGAGGAAAGTTTCCAACCGATTTCTCATACACAAACAGCAGTTGACCGGCGTTGCCTGGTGAAACGTTGTTGTGACGCCTCGTGTAAGGCGGAGAAATACGTACCATAACTTTTCCGAGTTTGACAAAGGTCGGATTGTAGCCTATCGCGATTGCGGTTTATCGTATCGCGACATTGCTGGTCGCGTTGGTCGAGATCCAATGACTGTTCGCAGAATATGGAATCGGTGGGTTCAGGAGGGTAATATACGGAACGCCGTGCTGGATCTCAACGGCCTCGTATCAGTAGCAGTCGAGATGACAGGCATCTTATCCGCATGACAGTAACGGATCGTGCAGCAACGTCTCGATCCCTGAGTCAACAGATGGGGACGTTTGCAAGACAACAACCATCTGCACGAACAGTTCGACGACGTTTCCAGCAGCATGGACTAACAGCTCGGAGACCATGGCTGCGGTTACCCTTGACGCTGCATCACAGACAGGAGCGCCTGCAATGGTGTACTCAACGACGAACCTGGGTGCACGAATGGCAAAACGTCATTTTTTCGGATGAATCCAGGTTCTGTTTACAGCATCATGATGGTCACATCCGTGTTTGGCGGCATCGCGGTGAATGCATATTGGAAGCGTGTATTCGTCATCGCCACACTGGCGTATCACCCGGCGTGATGGTATGGGGTGCCATTGGTTACATGTCTCGGTCACCTCTTGTTCGCATTGACGGCACTTTGAACAGTGGACGTTACATTTCAGATGTGTTACGACCAGTGGCTCTACCCTTCATTCGATCCCTGCGAAACCCTACATTTCAGCAGGATAATGCACGACCGCATGTTGCTGGTCCTGTACGGGCATTTCTGGACACAGAAAATGTTCGAGTGCTGCCCTGGCTAGGATATTCTCCAGATCTCTCACCAATTGAATACGTCTGATCAATGGTGGCCGAGCAACTGGCTCGTCTCAACACGCCAGTCTCTACTCTTGATAAACTGTGGTATCGTGTTGAAGCTGCATGGGTAGCTGTACCTGTGCACGCCATCCAAGCTCTGTTTGACTCAATGCCCAGGCGTATCAATGCCGTTATGACGGCCAGAGGTGGTTGTTCTGGGTACTGGTTTCTCAGGATCTATGTACCCAAATTGCGTGAAAATGTAATCACATGTCAGTTCTAGTATAATATATTTGTCCAATGAATACTGGTTTATCATGTGCATTTCTTCTTGGTGTAGCAATTCTAATTGCCAGTAGTGCATAATGTGTGCGTACAAATACATGTTGTAACGTAAGAACGTTGCAAATTCTGGTCTGGCCGTGATTCGTGCATGGATAGCCAAATCGGTGCAGGCGACCGCTCGCGTAAAGCAGGATATCCGGGTTCACCACAAATTTCTATTGTCGTCATTGCCTTATACAGCTGATAGGGTTCTTCGTATCCGCAACTGTGAATACATTTCATGTAATTCAGGCACATATGGTATTTGAAATTCATTTCTCTGAAGATTTGAAAAGTACGTGTGTCGTGCAATTAACCCTGTATTATATTAAACATTTTAAATATTTTATTGTTATTATTATTAAAGTCGTAGTAATCCGTGACGTAGAAAAAGCGGGGATGGTGACAAGTTATACTGAAAGGGAGGAAGGGGCGCCGGGGAATAGAGACACCAAAAATTTTTTCCTCTCCCCCACCTCTCCACCTTCACCACCATCATCACCACCACCACCAGAAAGCGAAACTTCGATCCGCGAGAGTTTTTGTGTCCCATAACTATCTTGACTGCTGTAAAGTATACGTTCTTCGCTACCGAAGAGGCTCACTAAACTCTTTTTTTGTTTTGGTCCCCAATACTACTAACAGATTTGAGAATCAATAAACGGAACCAAAGAATGAGGCAGCTGCTTGTTGCTTGTCGGTATGCGGCGGCCTTCCTGCTGCGGAGCAGAACAAGCTTTTCCTCCCACTTCGTCAGAGCCAGTCTTCTCCGCCCACGCATCAGCCCGGTGTCCACTTGCCGCAGATTAGACAGCACGTAATCCCTGTCAAGTCTAGCTGGGGCCCACAAAGCACTTCAAAGCATTAGCCTGTCCCGCTGGCCCATTAGCTGGAAAGCATGGCGAACCCTTGTGGACGCTCTCCCGGTGGTTGCGCGACTCTGTTTGTAGCTTAAGTTCTCGCCCTACGCTGCCCCTCATCACTATTTAAAGCTCCTCATTTATTATTCACACACCAAAAAGGAGCTAACGGTGAACATCTCCTGACATGAATCCATAACCTTTGGGCAAACATGAGGAGCTGATAGAAGCTTCTGTTGCTGCAAGAAGACACACGCCGACCCCTAAAGTTCCAAGTTCTAGTGGGAATCTTTTTTTACTTTTTAGTAAAGTTCCCAGTACTGCGTGGCTCACTACCAATGTCATTCTGTCCTATTTTTCATTACTACACATCTTCCGAATTTCTCTTTCAAAATTTTTCCTTCTCAATCACAACGAATTCGTGTTACGTCATTTTAGCAGAAATTCAATTTCAGTGACTTTAAAATGTCATCTAGTGGGAAACAACGCTAACAGACCTTTAGGAGAAAGTATTTCGATTTCTTTTTCCGCAAAAAAACGCACTTTCTCTGCTCGTGTATCTCAGGGCCGAGTTCCTTCCGGATTTAATATACGTCTGCGAATTCTTTCCGGTCTTATGCTACGAGTCACAAAACTAATCCTCTTTACCCGTTGCTTGAGTGTTATTATTTCCATCAATAAAATTCAAAGAGAAATATGTTAAATGTAAGTATTCAATTCTATTCTGATACGAGTTCAACAATCTCCATAAAATTACCAGATACGTTGAAAAAACAAAAGAAATGTTTGCTTTTAGAAAGCAATTCTATTTACTCGTTCAGTTCGATGTTATTGGCTTCAAAATAGTGCTTATTATGTACTGTATACATAAGCCAGTGCTTTTTCTAATCACTGGAACACTCTTGGAACTCGATCTTCGGGATACCTTTTACTCACTCAGGGATGTGCTTTTAATTTCATCTTTTGCTTATAAAACGACGGACCGTTAAGTTTTCATTGTTTTTGGAAACTGAAAAAAAGTCACATGGGACCATTTTCAGTGAATATGGAGGCATGAGAAGCCTCAATACAATTTTGTTTCTGGCAAAAGTTTCAGGAAGAAGCAAGGAAGTCTGAGCAGATGCAAAAGCCATGAATATTTAAGCACAACTTCTGACGCTTTTCTAAAGACTGCTACACTCAAACGGCGTTGAACTTGTAAGTAATGGTAACGGCGTTGAACATGTAAGTAATGTTCTTTATTAATCTTTCGATTTTGTGGCAAGAACTCCATGGTGCACTACGCCGTTAGAATCAAAGAACACAGTGAGAATAACATCCACATTTGACCACACTTATCGAGTATTTTGGGTGTTGGCGATCCAGAATGGTTCAACTGGAACGAAGGAGGTTTCGACGTCACATCCGTAAATACATATTTCATGACTCGTCGCGTAGTAGTATTTCTGCATCGTTGTTGATTTCATCTAGCGACTCGAGTTTAACTTGCATTCACCGCTGTTCTTCATCGAAATTCTACAACTTTGGAACAAATTTTACTGGCACAAGTTTCATAACTAAAACATTCGAAAAACTTTCATGGAATGTGTCAGTTAATATGTAATCATTGTCAGCGACTTCTCTGGTTGTGGGTCTTCGACTGTTCATAACCATTTCCTTTATTTTGTCCACGATTTAAGCGTTTGATAATGTGCTAGGACATCCAAGTCTCTCGTGATCTTCAGCTTCTTCACAGTCTTCTTCAGAATGCTTATACCACTCTTAAAGCGTTAGTTTTCTCATAGCAAATTCACCAAACGCAATATTTAACGTCTCTAAAACTTTGCTACTCTCTATCTCTTTCTAAAAATCAAAATTTAATACAGATTCTCTGATCCATATTTAGACCAAATAAATAATCGCCGATATTACCAAAACACATACAACCATTTTGACAGCTGACAGTAGACTAAATACCCGAAATTACCAATGCTATACAGATGCTACGAAGATATTTTCACAAACACAAATAAGCAATCCCACGAATCGGCCTAATTTTAACACAACACGCAAAATTACAAAAATTCCACTTACGTATAGAGAAAACCTCCAATAAGGTAAACAAAAGTAAGTTATAGTACACTATTAAGAGAAATTTAGTCGATACTCAAGAATATCTATTTTTAGTTATCGATTAAACTGGTTTACAACAACAAGCTACATCAACAAATACTAAAACATGGTTTCATAGCACGATTATGCTCTCATGTAATAAGAGTTGCTTACAATTTCAAGAGAAAGACGTTTTATCTAACGAAAACAAAGAATTCGGCACGTCAGTTTCAATTGACTGCGCCCTACCACAGAAATAATAAACATTTGTTATAAAATTACACTCAAAATAGTGTCATAAATGCAATTATACACTACAAATTAAATGAACTCGATTTATATAAATAAACGGTATCTCAACAGCCTTACAAACTGACAGCATCTAATACTTGGCATGTCAATATATTGGCTGGGATAGTCATTCAGTTAACGGAATAACCAAAAGATCAGCATACATTACAAATGAACGAATCCAAACTGACGATAAGATACACACGGAACTGAAAATAGAGAAAAATTCAAATATCGTTCATAAAAATAACTTTAATAGTAGCAAAACGTCTAGCGTCTGTAGTCAGTACCAGATAATCTCTCTTCTCGAAAACACCATAAATACAAAAGCAGTTTTGAATTTGAGGTGCAAACCATGGATATCATGATAACTGACCTAAACTTAAAGGATTTTAGTTATACACATTCTAAATATGAATTCATGATGTGGTGCAGAGATATTTCACACAGATTACTTAAAGTTAACACAACACTGCACTGAAACTTTAAGAGCTCTTCTGGATTTTTGGAAGTATGTGAAATTTTATGCTTGTGTGATTTCCGAGCATCAAAAGTTACTGAGTAATTCAGAGATATCTACTTCTGTCAGGTCAAAAAGCAATTTTTGCTACGTATGATGAATGTTAATACAAATAATTGATTAAAGCTTTAAATTAGTAAAGTCATATTAATTTTTTTAATTTGTTTTCTTCAAATTTAATATTAGTTAAGGTGGGATCTAAATACCATGGAATCAGTTCAAAAAGGAGACAATGAAGAGTCGACAGCTGAGTGATCACACACTTAACAAGCATGGTTAACATATTAGGAATCGAACATCACTTAAAACTGTAAAACTGACCTGGTTTTAATGTAAGCAATAAAGGAAAAATCTGAAACCATGCTTCAAAAAGTAATACTAAGAAATGCTGTGAAGGCGTATCAGACAAATGCTTCTGTTAGACAGAAGGTGCACGCGCATGTTCAAAAACACTTCCTTCTCATAAGAACCTTACGAGAGAAACAGAGACACCAAGTACTGTTCCGCAAGAGAGATAAATGAGCTCCAAAGAATTACAATTCCTTCTGTGTCACTGAAGAAAATAAGGATTTCATCACGATTAATACGCAAGCGCCAACTTGAAAACCACGATGTTAACTCAATAAAACGTTGAGAATGTGTATCGAATGAGTAAATATTTTACTCTTTGCAAGGTTTCGTTCATCTTTATGATTCTTTGAATAATTCACGGCTAAGTAGACCAGGAGCAATTTAAACAAATCGTTCTACATCCACTGTCAAGAATTTTTTTGTTTATTAATGCGCACGAGCAGTTTTGAGGTACTCAACTTCATTATAAAATGTTAGGGGGATCGTTATGTCGAACACCTAAACATTATGTGAAGTGATACAGTGCAGGTGAATGTGATTTTTTTGTTGTATATTTCGATCGCCAACAAATTCCTTATATTAAAATAAGCTGCATCTCTTCTTGAAGGATGCTATGAACGAAACAAATAGTTATCACCTTTCTTTCATTGATCAGACGTAATGATCAATGCATTAGTCGATAAATTAGATTGTTTAAAGTCATTCAGTTACATTAATAAAGGAACGAAAAATTCTAACAGTGGCTGCGGATGGATTTATTCAATGTATTCCTGGCTTTACGTCTTCTCGACTGTAACATTTAGTTTCAGGCACTTAATGAGAAACGATACGATCAGAAAGCATAACATAAGGCCTATAAACGTAGGCAACAGTAAGCAAATTGGTAGTTGTTTTCGCAGTGCTACTTTATGTTGAAATACACTAATTGCCGCATACGAATTTATCGGCGCCAAAATGGACAGTAACACACTCATAATGGGTAATGAGGGGTAGTTCTACTTTTTGAAGGTCATAAAATTAGAATACGCTTATGTGAATAAAGAAGAAGGGTGAGATCTGTGCTCAAACGGATTCACACCGCAACACCAGTTTTTGTGAAAAGATAAATACCACAGCATTTCAGTCATACGTTCTCTCATTCATTTAGCACCTGCATACTTCACTTTCTTGAATCCACTATCCCCGACGCCCAACGCAACAGATCAGATGGAATACTGGACACTTACCATATCGCTTTAATTTCTTGCCTGTTAAGATTACTGTGCGTGTCTAGAAATAAAATAAACGTATACAAAAACACTCAAGTTGCGAGTGGCGTCTTAAGTCGGGGCTGAGAAAGGCAATGCCTGTATAATATCGGTAATATATGTGTGAATCAGTTTCATAACAATTTATACTTCAGAGTATAGTGAGGAGCTTAGTCTGGCATATTTGTGCATATCTGTGAGCAGAGGCTATCTGGTGTCCCAGTGTGTCCCACCTAATTTTGCAACCTCACATTTTTCCCAAACGAAACGAAACGTGAAAAACTCAATTGGCCAGTGATGCACCCAGGCCACATGTTCACACAATGGGCAGGAATGCACAATCCATACAAGTAAACAAACATCTCTTTACACACAAAGTACCTTTTTTTAAATGACACACGTATATTTTTTCCACCAAAACGCAAGAGGTGCAGCTAATGATGGCAGACTTGGTTTCACTGCTCTAAACCATACACCTTCTGGAATACAGTATCTGCTGTAAGGTCGTAATGCGGGTTGCCTTTATTGCCCTGAAGCTTGCTGTAGGCAACCTTTGCTCTGTGTACTACGACAGAAACTGTGGCGCGGCTTCCGTCCTTTAAAGTCTACATATTTCAGGAAGTATGAGGTTTAGAACAGTGAAAAGATGTCTCGTGTCACTAATTATACGTCTAGATTTCATATCTGTAGAAAGAAACGTATATATGCCTTTCACAAAAACGTAAATTGGTGTGAAAGTGATGCTTGTTTACATTTATCCATCGTCCAACCTAGCCCATTGTATGAGTCCCTGACATAGGTGCATACCTAGCCTATTGCATTTTTTACGTTTTCCGGAAGTATATGAGTTGGCAGAGGTAGGTGGGACGCCCTGTATATACACCGATGGGGAAAAAATCACAACACCAAAAAATGATTAATGTAGAGCAATGAAATTTTGGGAATACATGTGTCTATGTAACGTATATAAATGATTACCTTTGCAAGATCACAGGTTAACATAAGATCAAGATAAGCTATTGTCAGTATGAAATGCTGATACAGTAACAACTGGAGTAACCTCCAGAATATTTAATGAAAGCATGAAAACGTTCAAGCATTGTGTTATACAGGTGCCGATGTCAGTTTGTGTATTGGAGTTCCACGCTAGTTGCGCTTGGTCGGTCAATACAGGGACGGTTAATGCTGATTGTGGATAACGTTGGAGTAGTCTTTCGATGATGTCCTATGTGTGCTTGACTGGCTACAGATTGTTGACCGAGCAGGCCAGTGCAACATATCAACACTCTGTAGAACTTGTTGGGTTACAACAGCGGTATATGGGCGAGGAAACCACTACCTGAAATACTGTTTATGAATGGCAGCACAGCAGGTCGAATCACCAGATTAACGTACAAATTGGTGGTCAGGCTACATGGGGTAACCGCGAGAGTGCCCCTGCTGTTATGCTAAACCGCACTCCACACCATAACTCCAGCTGTAGGTCCAGTGTGCCTAGCACGCAGACAGGTTGGTTACACGCCCACAACTGGCTTCCTTCTAGCCGACACACAGCCATCACTGGCACCGGCAGAATCAGCTTTCATCAGAAAACACAACAGACTTCCACTCTGCCCTCCGAAGAGCTCTCGCTTGTGTCAAGTCCTTCCACGTAAATGACGAGCAATCTTGTGTGGCCCGCTGGAGTCAGTGAGTAATTTGCTCCGAATTTTAGGATACACATATTGATGAACACTTGAACTCGAAAAAACATACTAGTAAGTCAAATGGTTCAAATGGCTCTGAGCACTATGGGACTTAACTGCTGAGGTCATCAGTCCCCTAGAACTTAGAACTACTTAAACCTAACCAACCCAAGTACACCACTCACATCCATGCCCGAGGCAGGATTCGAACCCGCGACCACAGCGGTCCCGCGGTTCCAGACTGTAGCGCCTAGAACAGCTCGGCCCATGCGGCCCGCTCTAATAAGTCGCTCGAACGATTAACACTGAAGTCGCAAATGGCGGTGATTTGGAGTCAGTGGAATGCACGCTACAGAGCGTCTGACTCGGATCATTCCTTGAAGAAACCAATTTGTAACCGTTCGTTGCGTCACTGCGGTGCACACTGCTGCTCAAATTTCTGCTGCATAATCAGTGCGACGCGCTAAATCTATACACCGAACACGATGGTGTTCCCTCTGGGTAGAGCCACCTTGTCGGCTGGAGCCCGGTCTTCTTGTGATCATACATTCTTGTGACCACCGCTGCCAGCAATCATGTTTAGTGGCTACATGCCTGCCAAGTCTTTCCGCAGTATGGCAGAAGAAATATCCAGCTTCTTATAGCCCTATCACACGACCTCGTTCAAACTCAGTGAGGTGCTGACAATGGCGTCATTGTTGCCTTAAAGGCATTCTTGACTAACGTCAACACAGTACGCCTAATCTCAAAGGTAACTAATACAGGACCGTTATACCGTGTATTTAAAGCAAACTTTATTTGCATCCTCATAGTGGCGCTGTTAGCGCTACTCTTATAAGACATCTTTCGGATGTAGAAAAACGTCTACCAACTTTCGTTTGTCTCGCGCTGGTCCTTCTAGGTGTTGCGATTTTTTCCCCTCAGTCTACAAGCGGAAATAATAAAAACCTACACTTCACATTGGTTTGTGTAAACTACCAAGTAAATTAACAGCAAGTTTCTGTGGTACACAGGAGTCAGTGAACGGAACAGACTGTTCAAAATTTTGATGAAAACTTGAACTCGATAAATCATACTACTCAGCTGCTCAAACAATTAAGTGCAGCTACTTTTTCTCTTCGTCTAATTCCTAGTCTTGGGAAAAAATAATCAGTCTCCTGATATATTGTGTATATTTTCACTCAAAAATATCGTATTGGGATAATTTATCACTTATGAAGAAAGAATAGACTGCACAAAAGCGAGCAGTAAGATAAATGTATGGTGTTCACTCGTAGTCACCATGTAGCTACCTCTTCAAGAAGTTGGGCATTTTAACTGCACCATCACAATACAAATATTTGCTAATGAAATTTTTCATACATTATCCATTCCAATTTCAGAGCAGTAATGTTGTCCATGTCTACAACACTAGATGAAAGTATACATTAATTACCCATTATTGTAGCTGTCAGTGGCTCAGAAAGGATTTCAATATGCAGCAACAAAATGTTTTAATTACGAGTATTTGCCCAACAACGTAAAATGTCTGACAGGTAGCAAAGTAAGTTTTAATTCTAACCTAAAACCATTTCTGCTACACAACTTCTATTCCGTGGACGGAAAAAAAATTAGTCTCTAAAATTAGTTGCTTGAGTGTATGAGTAGGGCTAAAAATAATAAGTTCATTAATTTTAGCACTAATCGTGTGTACATACCCTGTAAAATTACTCGTTCTATAGCACTTCGATTAAAGAATCGTTAAAATAATCTACGGAACATGTAACTAACTAACATTTAAAACATCACCTTAGATTTTCATAGAAATTCAGTTTTATTTTCCAATGAAAGTACTAGTACATAAAGGGTCCAGTACAAATATAAAGCTAATACCTTCTTGCTAACGCACTACCTTTATTTTGTGATATTATGTTTTCCACTTCAGGGATTTTTTTTCCATTTTTTTGCCTTCAAAGCGGACTCAAGATGGATGTCAATGCTTTTGAATCTGAGAGGAGATTTATTCCTCCTTACGGTTATAAATAACTCCTTACAACAGTAAGTACTCCCAAATATTACTAAAAATTGATAATATATATCTTACATGCATTTTCAGCTGCTTTCCCGAAGAAAATAGTTTATATTTGACTGTCTTAATCAGATTACACAATTTGAGACTGATGAATTATTTTCGTTGGAGTTTTAATTTTAATTCGAGCAAATGTATCGTTTCATCAGTCGTGAAAGATAAAACTTGTAATGAAATGACGTCACTAAACAGCCTTGTGTCATGGCCTATAGTAGTAGTAGTAGTATGGTATTCTGCCTTACGGCAGCTCTTGTCATGGGTTAAGCATCTTCCACTTTTGTCTGTACATAGCCAGTCTTTTCATTTCTGAATATTTGCCTCCTTTGATATTGTCCAGCATCTGATATCATCTTTTTCCTCTTCCCCTTTTTCTCTCCTCCATTCCTTCTATTCCTTCCTTCAATAAACAGTCCCTCCTCAAACAATGTCCAATCCAGTTCCGTTTTCTCTTTCTGATGACTTTCAGCATGTTTCTTTCTTCTACAACTCTTCTTAATACTTCTTCATTCCTTACTCGGTCTTCCCATTTCACTTTTTCCATTCTCCTGCATATCCACATCTCTAGTGCCTCCAATCTTCTTTCATCTTCCTTCCTCAATGTCCAGGTCTCCGCACCATATAGTGCAACGCTCCAGATGGAACATTTGGCAAATCTTTTCCTCAGATCTTTGTTTATTGGTCCACAAAGTAATTTCTGTTTCCTCTTGAATCCTTCATGTGACATTGCAATTCTTTTCCTGATTTCTGTTGAGCAATACATATCATCCATTATTACACTTCCCAAGTAATTGAAATTATTCATTTGCTCTATTTCCTCTCCCCCTATTTTCATACGGCATTTTCTCCCCTTTCCTCCAAATACCATGTTTTTCGTTTTCTTCTTGTTAATCTTCATTCCATATTCTTCTAATTTGTTCCATGTCTGCTGCACTCTCTGCCATCACAACCATGTCGTCTGCTAATCTTATACACTCCACTCTCCGACCCCCTATACAAACTCCTCGCCTTCCATCAAATCTTTCACTAATAATTTCCTCCAGATATATATTGAACAGCGTTGGTGATAAACAACAACCTTGTCTTACACCTCTTCCCAGTTCAATTTCTTCACTCATCACACCTCCTATTCTTACTCTTGCTCTGTGGTTGAAATATAAATTTCTAATTAGCCGTCTCTTCCTCCAGTCAACTCCATATTTCCTTAGGATTTCCATCAGTTTGTCCCATCTGACAAAGTCAAAAATCCTTCTCAAGATCAATGAACACAACATACACCTTTCTTTTCTTCTCCATGTACCTCTCCCCTATCACTCTCAGTAGCCCAATGGCATCTCTAGTTCACACTCCTCGCCTGAAACCAAATTGTTCATCTCCTATTACGCAGTTCAGCTTTCCATATAGCCTTCTGTTGAGCGTCCTCAGCAAGACTTTGGCTGCATGCGATATCAGGCTCACTGTTCTATGTTCCTCACACTTTTTGCTGTTCCTTTTGTTTTCTATAAGTATTAAGATATTTTCCGTAAAGTCCTTTGGCCATTTTCTTGTCATGTATATTTGATTACACAATTCAATCAACTCTCTTTTCCTCTCTTTCTCCAATGACTTTAACAGTTCCACAGGAATCTCATCAATTCCTATTGCCTTTCCATTTTTCATCTCCTTCATAGATTCTTCAATCTCACTAGTTAGTATTGCATTTCCTTTGTCATCATCTGCAACTTTATCTTCTTCTTCTATCCCAAGGCCTTCTTCAATTGATCGGTTGTCTGCAGCGTATAGCCATTCTATATATTCTTCCCATCTTCTTATTATTTCTTGGGGTTCACTCACCATTTTACCGTCTGCTGCCTCTACTTCCTTTACTCCATTGTTGTTTCTCTTTTCCCTGAATGTCAAATCTATTGCTTCTTTGTACATCAAATCATATTTTCCTCCTTTCTCTAATTTCCCTATCTTTTAACACTTTTCTGTCAGCCATTTCTCCTTAGCTTTTTCAGTCTCCCTTCTTAATTCATTATTTAACTTCCTGTAGTTGAGCTTCCCTTCTTCTGCGTTTACCGTTTTCCATCTCCTGCAATCATCCATCTTGGTTATCATATCTAGTGTTACCCATTCTTTCTTTACTTTTTTTCCTCTCCTTGACTCCAAGCGTTCTCTTAGCTGCCTTTTTGATCCCATTTTTAAAACGATCCCATCTTCCTTCTATGCATTCCGTTTCCTGTCCTTTCCTCATGATTTCACAATATGCTTTCTCTAATTTTTCATAATTTCCTTTTCTTTCAGTTTATCAAAGTTAATGTGCTCTCTCTTCTATCCTTTCAAGGTTCTTTTCAATTTAACTAGGACTTCAGCTATTACCAATATATGATATGAATAAATATCTACCCCTGGATAGCTTTTGACACTCTTTAGGCATTTTCGGTTTCTTTTATGTATCATTATGTAATCAATTTGATATATTTTGTTGTCAAATCGAGATATCCAAGTACACCGTCGTCCTTTGTGGCTATCAAATAGAGTATTTCCAACTACCATGAAATTTTCATTGCAGTATTCCAACAATCTTTGCCCCCTCTCATTTCTTTCTCCCAGTCCAAATTTTCGCAGAGCTTTTCCTTCTGGTCCTTCACCAACTACCGCATTCCAATCGCCCATAATAGCAATACATGCATTTCTTTTCTCTCTCTCTGCTAAGTTTTCTATCGTCTCATAACATTCTTTTACCTCTTCATCTCAATGATTACTTGTTGGCATATAGACCTGGATGATAAATAAGTCTTTCTTTTTCCCTTTCAATCTCATCATCATTATTCTTCCACTAACATGTTCAACCTTGATAACCTTGCCCTTCAGTCTTTTACCTATCAAAATTCCAGCCCCATACATTCCATTTTTATCTTCACCTGAATAGTACAATCGGAAGTCCTCACTTTCTAGTCCTCCACAACCAGCCCATCTCACCTCACACATTCCGAGTGCATCCAATTTGTTTCTTGTCATTTCATGTTTGACGTTTTCTAATTTCCCTCCCTGGAGAAGGGTTAAAACATTCCACGTCCCAATCCTCAATAAGTCTTCCTTCTTCTTCTCCTTCCTTCATTTTCCATTTGCCCTACCCTCTGGGGTTTCCGTTGTATTCCCCTCCCGAAGATCCTATTGAGGGGAAGCTTTACCTCCGGAATATTGTACAGAGAGGTCCATCCCATGAACGTCTCGGGAAGTAATTCCAGTGGTGGTTTCTCGTTGCCTTTAGCTATCAGTAATTTACACAGTTCCCTTTCCAGTCAACAACTGCTTAAGAATCTCATAGCACGATAGCCAATGTATACCAGTAGAGAGGACAAATGGGAATATTTGCTTTCCAGTTCACTTAAGAAATCAGAGAAGTGTTACTATTTTAAGCTTCGAGGACTAACGAAATTAATTTCGTTGGTAGATTCCACCCCGCTTCCCAGGTTTATTACTTTGGCATGTAATACTTCTTAGTTTATAATGAAAGTCATATGTTTCTTTCGCAGTAATGACACGAGAACTTTGTTTTTTAGATTATAAATATGCTACAGCAATAGTTACAGAAGATAAATTTGGCAGAGGCCTGCTGAAACAGGCTTATATCTTTTCCTGTATCAGTTTGAAACATTGGTAATAGCGCCATTAATTCTTGAACATTTTTAAATTTACGTCGAATGTAGAAAGAACCACAGATAACGCAGCTGTGTCCACAATTTCCATGCTCCAGGCGTAGTCTCTGGAGAAATATTCGAATCAAAATTAGCCTTTCTAAATTGTAATGCTTAAATTATCCGCAAAATTAGTAATTCTTCCCACAACAGTATATCAGTAAAAAGACAATATTTGATAAACGTTAACGTTTTCCACGCAATTAATATCTGCCTTATTAATTAGGTTTCGAATTTTCTCTTTGTGACTACAATTTGGTTTCGATAACCACATAAGGAATACAAAATGATGAATTACGTCAATAATACGTTGCGTAACACAGAGCTATAGAATGTTTTAATTAAAATAATTTTTTCTTCAACAGTAACTTACCAAAACCTAAATTACAGACCGAATTTATAAATGTAACGTAAATAAACGTAATTTTCACCTAAGGCGAAATGTTGCTATTTAACGTATGGAATAGAAATCAAATTAAACAAAGAACTGTTGTTTCTGGGCAGCTGCTTGCATTATTCTTAGTGATACTACACTATGTGCTTACTTTTCTTGATCATTAAAAGAGAACTTTTCCCTTTAAAATATATCAACTAAAGCAATTGCAACAAAGTTTTTTGCGAGGTAATTGCAGATTTCGTAGGTGCATAAGACAATGAACTTCAGAGAGAAAGCCACAATCCGCCTTTTTCTGTTTCGTGTACGAAAGCAGGCGGTGTTGACTCACTCATTTGTTCTGCAACACCCAGGAAAAACCTGTGCATCTAAAAACGACACATCGGTTGGCGATTGCACTGATAGACCGCAAAAATATGTTTCGTGTACTAAATGCACCCTATGGGATACTAAATAGTGTACAACAACATCTTTATCTTAAAACGAATTTTTCTTATGTTAGTTATACGCAGCAGAATGGGATTTAGTTGCTAATTTGATTTCAAAAATGGCCGGCCGAAGTGGCCGAGCGGTTCTAGGCGCTACAGTGTGGAACCGCGCTGCCGCTGCGGTCGCAGGTTCGAATCCTGCCTCGGGCATGGATGTGTGTAATGTTCTTAGGTTAGTTAGGTTTAAGTAGTTCTAAGTTCTAGGGGACTGATGACCTCAGAAGTTAAGTCCCACAGTGCTCAGAGCCATTTGAACCATTTGATTTCAAAAAGGAACTTGTTATACGCAACTTTTATTAACTATCATGCTTTCTTTGTCAGAATAATAATGCTCAGCAATTTCTGAGAGCTCCAAGACAACAAGCTTTTATATACATTCTTCATCAAGTTTGGTACAAGATAAACGAATTATAAGCAACCAATTTCTGATCTCAGAGTGGGTCTCCAAATTTTTTGACAATTCTGATGTTTCAAATTACATGTGAAATAAGTTTTACAGGCGCTTTCTCCGTTTTTTGTCGTCAATACATGAGGTTATCACTTTCTTAAACAAGTGCTCACGTAACCTCTGTCTTCAGAAATCACTTCTACTTTGAACAAACGCCAAAGAGTCAGGTGTGCATACTGTGAGCTGCCTGTGTTAGTATTTCATATGCAAACGAAACAGAAAGAAGAAAAGCGAGTACCGTACCGTCAGCTATCAAGTAACCTCATGCTTTATAAGCAAGTGAAACATTTAGCTTGGCCTTTGTGAAAGAGCTGTTCCAGTATAAATTCAGGATTGAAAATAATGTGTAACACCGTAGCTCTAATGCTCTACTGATTTATTTCGCCTCTTGTTTTATTTAATGTTATATCGTTGAGTTTCTGTATATGTTGTTGGACTCAACAAAATTTCTTTCAGAGGGTAACACAGCACTGTTACTTTATACTATAATTGCTTTGACTAATAATTTCATTATACGAACAGCCTCCAGCTTAGAGGTTATGGTATATCTGTAGCAGACGGTAGTGTTATAAACTGTCGTCAAACGTAAATTAGGACAGCCCCAAGGGGACTTCTGTAAGCAGTATACAACAATAGTGATAAATGCTGCTGAACTCGTTTACGGCACTCAGTTACACATTTCTACTTGTAAGAGATATGAACATCAGATATAAAATAAAAAAGAACATATCTAGGATACTTTTCTGTATAAGAAGGGATTGGTCCTTGACTGTGGATGTAGCTCTTCCCTTTTTATTCATTTGTTCCATCGTTATTTTTCTTCACTACTTACTACTTGAGTTTGACCACTTTCACAAGGTATCTGTTTCTCGTAGTCTACTTTCGGTCGAAAACTTTCTAGCTGAATAATTTTCTCCTTTATTTTTCGCTTCCTAATGTGTAGTTATTTCTCACATAAACGTTAGTGTTACTCTTCTTTCTGTTATTACTCGTTCTATGTGTAAATTCTTTGCAAAAAGATGTAGGCCTATTGTAACAAATTAGATCAGGCATCATGTCATACTGGATGTACTGAACGGCAAATCATAAGACCAACTGTAACACGGTTACATTAGGCAACATGTCTCATAATGGACATACTACACAAAAATCATAAGATCTATTGTAACACTGTTACTTTGGGCAACATGTTTCAGAATGAATGTGAGGCAAAGAAAGTGTAAGGCCCATTTTAATACAGTAACAGTAACAAAGTGCATGTACTGATAAATGAAAAGGATACCTACTCATACACCGGAGGGGTCTGATGGCTCTAGCTCTACTAGGATGAATAAATTCATAAACAAATTAATTAATTGGATCTGAGAAAGATGATGTGGCAGAGTTTCTCATTAATAACGTACATCTTGTAAGCTCGTAAAGTTTCTAGTAAAGAAAAACGACAGCGTGACGAAAAGTAATGCTTTCCAATTTTTTATTTGAATACTCAAAATTTGTAAATGAAACAAACTTTGTTAGCCTTCTGAATCTTTATTCTTCATATGTACATATTTATTTTTGAACATTGACAACCTGGTGGCGAACGCATTTCTCCCAGCGAGAGACTAGTTTGTTGATACCGTCTCTGTAAAATGTTTGACTTAGTTGACGGAGCCAAAACCCCACCTCTGCTTACACCGCTTTATCACTATCAAAGTGAAGTCCTCGAAGGTATTCTCTCTAAGTTTTGGAAGCAGATGAAAATAGTGTGGGGCCAAGTTGGAGTTCTATGAGGATGATCAATGACAGTGAACGCAAAGCGTCGTATGGTTGTAGTTGTCGCAGTGCTCAGGTATAGTATTGCACTGTCAAGCTGAAGGAGAAGGTGCTCCATGTGTGGACGAACTCTTCGAATTCGAAACTACATTACAAGCATACTATTTCTCATGATTCGACATACACCTAAGCGCCAAAGAAACCGGTATAGGCATGCATATCAAAAAACAGAGACATGTAAACAGGCAGAATACGGAGCTGCGGTCAGCAACGCCTATATAAGACTACAAGTGTCTGGCGCAGTTGTTAGATCGGTTACTGCTGCTACTACGGTAGGCTATCAAGATTTAAGAGAGTTTGAACGTGATGTTACAATCGACGAACGAGCGATTGGACACTGCATCTTCGAGGTAGCGATGAAGTGGGGGTTTTCCCGTACGGCTATTTCATGAGTGTATCGTGAATATCAGGAATCCGGTAAAACATCAAATCTCCGACATCGATGGAGCCGGAAAAAGATCCTGGAAGAACGGGACCAACGACGACTGAAGAGAATCGTTCAACATGACAAAAGGGCAACCCTTCCGAAAATTGCTGCAGATTTCAATTCTGGGCATCAACAAATTTCAGCGTGCGAACCATTCAACGAAACATCATTGATATGGGCTTTCGAAGCCGAAGGCACCCGTTAACACCGACATTGTACTGTTGATGGCTGAGGTCATGTTGTCTGGTCGGACGAGTCTCGTTTCAAATTGTATCGAGCGGATGGACATTTATGGGTAAGGAGACAACTTCATGAATCCATGGACCCTTTATGTCAGCAGGGGATTGTTCAACCTGGTGGAGGCTCTATAATGGTGTGGGGTGTGTGCAGTCGGAGCGATATGGGACCCCTGATACGTCTAGATACGACTCTGACAAGTGAGACGTACGTAAGCATCCTGTCTGATCACCTGCATACATTCATGTCCATTGTGCATCTCGACGGACTTGGGCCATTCCAGCAGGACAATGCGACACCCCACACGTTTAGAATTGCTACAGATTGGCTCCAGAGCACTCTTCTGAGTTTAAACACTTCCGTTGACCACCAAACTAACAGACATGAACGTTACTGGGCATATCGGGGATGCCTTGCAACGTGCTGTTCAGAAGAGTTCTCCACCTTCTCGTATTCTTACGGATCTATGAACAGCCCTGCAGGATTCATGGTGTCAATTCCCTCCAGCACTACTTCAGACATTAGTCGAGCCCATGTCACGGAGTGCTGCGGCACTTCTGCGTGCTCGCGGAGGTCCTAGCGATATTAGGCAGGTGTACCAGTTTCTTTGACTCTTCATTGTAGCTACGGTACATTTGCCATGACACACGCCACAATTCGGAAACATCCAGATGCAGGGTTTGAACTTGCGTCAGCAAAGCGGGAAAATCGACCGAGTAAAATGCATGACTCGTAATACCTCAACCGATATCGAGGGCAGAACAAAAATTTCGGAGTCATTAATTTGCAGCACGCCGTCGTGCTTTCAGTGCAAAACGTTTCTGATGTATCATTTTCGCAGTTAGTGTTACAGGAAAAGTTTCTTGGTCTGTATGAATTTTTTCTGCATACCAGGAATATTTAATAAAGTACGACAGTGTAATCGTACGGAGACATCTGTAGCTGTTGTCTCTGTAAAAACTGTTTCTGTTTCATAGCACAATGGCGTCTATAGTTTTACATCACACTATCTGAAGACAGCGGTTTTATACCGTCGAAACTCGTTACGTAAAATCATTAAAGCGATTGCATTAGTAGATAGAAACTGTTGTAACAAATACCTGGTTGACTACACCAAGTCCACTGTTCTCTGGCTTCTTTTCAATATATCGTAATAAGTATTAATACAGACAATTCCAGCATAAAACCTATTACATTACCTGCACATCGCGATGGCGCACAGCAGAACAGCGTAACCGATAAACCTACGTGTTTCCTGTTCAATGCGAGCTGACGTACGAAAGTTTGCAGGCACCAACACTTTCAATTTCCGCACCATGTAACTTACTATGGCGTTTCTCACTTTCTACAACTAAACAAGAATCTTGAAGTCTGCACTCTCCCTTCATAATGGAATTATAAAGTTTTTGATTAAACTTCATCAGAGCACTTGAATTATTAGAAGCGTTGTACGTCAGCAGCATCGTTCATGTTCACGACTATATACTGCAACTCCCGGGTATTTTGAGAGTGAAGGGTATATTTTCCAATTGCAGTTAACACTGAATATTCGTGTCACAATATTCGCTTTGTTCCCTTACTGGCAGCTCGGCATGAGAGATAATTTTCTACGCTGTTCCGTAAACTGTTTAATTTCACTCATTATTAGACAGTTTTGCATTCTAACATTATAATGATCATTAGCAGCAAACAGTTGTCTTTGCCTGTATCTCTGCGGTGTCAACAGCTTATTAAGGGTAATCGACATCGATGTCACGCGAGTACAATGAAAATTCAGTAACTGCAAGGTGTAGCCGGCCGAAGTGGCCGTGTGGTTAAAGGCGCTGCAGTCTGGAACCGCAAGACCGCTGCGGTCGCAGGTTCGAATCCTGCCTCGGGCATGGATGTTTGTGATGTCCTTAGGTTAGTTAGGTTTAACTAGTTCTAAGTTCTAGGGGACTAATGACCTCAGCAGTTGAGTCCCATAGTGCTCAGAGCCATTTTTTTGCAAGGTGTACTGCATTAAGCAACTTTCAAATCTGTATCGTTATTACAGCTCATATGAATCCACTTACTCCTTTTCAAGTTTATGAATAAGTCACAAGTATTTTATAAAAATTTTATGTTAAATAAGAAGGAAACTTCAATTTCCACCACAAAGCCATTCATTCAACTGCTTTGCCACAGCTAATGATGACCCATCTGTCGCCTGTGGGTTTTAACGTCACCTGTTCGCCAAGTATTATCAGAGATGTTTAAAAATGGGATTACTGTCAGGTCAATAGTACAAATATTTCAACACAATAAATGTTCACATTCCCAACATACGTCTACATAGTTTCGAAAACAGAAGATCAGTAATAAAGAAAGAAGAATTCGGAGCATGTTTGGAACATAACAGTTCAATGTGGTGCCACACCAGCTTCATTCGAATGAATCTGCGTGAATTTCCAAGGGACCAAACTGCTGATGTCATCGGTAGCTTCATTCGAAATTTATAATCTGTGGTCATGTGAATATCACACAGCCCATTAACTGCAAATGATAATCACTACACAGGCAGAAAAAACAGTAACATATTAATAAAAATAATGATTTCTTAAAATTTACGCTGTCCCAGAATCATTTTACATTCAATATTAAAATTTGAAATACAGTGGATAGCAGGGTAATCAGGGTTTCTCTCTTCAACTCGCTAGCTGAAATCAATTCCGACAACCAAGAAATAAACATTTCTCACTGCAATATTTTCAAGAAAGTTTTTTTAAACTGTAAATATGTACATGAAATGGTAATTTAAATAAATAACACTCATCATAATTTAAGGCACTGAGCAAATTGCTTGTTAAGTGAAACGTTAAGAAAAAAGTTCACCGCAAAGTGTCAAACAAACATACGTATGAACGAATTACAGTGACAATCTGGATAAAGTAAAATTGGTATGAATTTCGAGTTCGTTGAAACTCCACCATGACTCATATGTCACCATCCAGAACTCACCTTGCCTCCCTGCAGCACACAAAATTTCCTCATTTCAGTTTACAGTCATCTTGAGAGTAAACATGAATATATACAGTATATTGTGATGTAACTTTAGTTATATAGTGGTGTAACTTTATATAGTGATTCGTTAGAGCAGCTAGAAAACATTTTCGAGAGAAAATTTAAATACTTCTATCATGATAAATACCTATGGCGAAAAAGAGCGTGTGTAATGAAAGTAGCAAGTATTTACTCACTGTTCATTTGTCGCTACTAATACTACTACTACTATTACCACTACCATCACTACTGCTGCTAGTATTTCTACCATATACCAAGTTGCATAACATAAATGTCTTTATTACCCTTTTATATGTACACGCGAAGGTATATACATTATAAATATTAATAATGATATAATGCTTGGAATAATACTGAATGATTAAGTCATGTAAATATCTCTATTAGGCTTTAATTTTCTTTTGTCTGCTTCATCCTCATTGTATTAAATCTAATTGTCATTAAACAGTAATGATTTATCTATTGAACATCCTGTCGCTTAATCTAATGTCCCCAATTGGAGGCCAATACCCTCTTTAGCCCACCACTCAGCTGTGGGTTCGAATCTAAAGGCACTGGCGCACTGGCCTTGAGACCTGATGAGGCCAATTCAGCCAATATCGATTGCTTGATTCATTGATTGATGATGTCACAATAGATGGATTCTGAAGGTTAACCACTTTATAGAATTAATTTCAAAATACATATTGTGGTCGGAATAAATCACAAAAAAATTGTCATAGAACAAAATCAGTCCCTTCCCGTGGTGTTGGCTGTGGGGAGAAGCTCATACTTGACAACTGAATCCCTTGTGACCAAAAGGGGATAACTCCACAAAAATTGAAAGCGCAGATTTTGTTTGTTTAGGTTTATTGACACAAAGGTGCATCGATTGGAATGAAAACGGGACGCCATCATTTTCTTGCCGCTTATAGAGACTGTAGAGAAATTGGCATTTGCTTCTTACGGGGGACAGCTCCACAAGTTATTAAATTTGAGAAATAAACGTATGGCAGCTCCGGAATCATTCTGAATCAGTTGGTGATTTGTGCAGCAAACCTTGGTTAACTATAGCATGGTAATTTTAAGGTAAGCATCTCACAGTTTTAAGTTTCAAAGAATGATGGAAACACAAGACAATGAGAGATAGGTAAGCTTGATTACTTTTTAGTATGCTCTATTGTTTTACAGGGTGTTTCAAAGTCAAAATACAGGTTTCAAGACTTTGTAGCCTTTATGACACCCAAGTTACAGTTATAAATAATACGTTTAATGGAAGAGCAACTCAAACAGTATTCTTTGTCTAATTGGGCTCAAAGGTAAGGGTATAGAACAACCAAGAGTTACTGAAGAACGTGTTGAACTAGTGAGAGTCTTGCGCGCCAGGTTATCCGAGCGGTTTAACGCACTGCTTTCCGGGCGGGAAGGCGTGCGGGTCCCAGGCTTGAATCCGCCGGGCGGATTAAAAAAAGTAGTTCAAATGGTGTGAGCACTATGGGACTTAACAGCTGAGGTCATCAGTCCCCTATAACTTAGAACTACTTAAACCTAACTAATCTAAGGACATCACACACATCCATGGCCGAGGCAGGATTCGAACCTGCGACCGTAGCAGTCGCGCGGTTCCAGACTGAAGCGCCTAGAACCGCTCGGCCACACAAGCCGCTGGCGTATTAGTGTCGAGGTCCGGTGTGCCGGCCAGTCTGTGGATGGTTTATAAGGCGGTATTCCATCTGCCTCGGCGAATGTAGGTTGGTTCCCCTTATTCCACCTCAGTTACACTACTTCGGCGATTGCTGCGCAAACACTTTCTCCACGTACGGGTACGACATAATTACTCTACAATGCAAACATTGGGGTTACACTGGTCTGGTGTAAGACGTTCCCGGTGGGGTCCACTGGGAGCCAAACCGCACAGTAACCCTTGGTTCGGTGTGGGGAGGCGGTGGGGTGAATGGACTGCTGTAGCCTGTTGTGGGGTTGAGTACCACTGAGGGCTAAGGCGCCGACGAAGCCTCTCCGTCATTTCTAGATCCCCAGTTCCATACAGTACAATACAATACAGTGAGAGACTTTCACGCATAGCCCCAACAAATCAGTTCGGAAGCTTAGTCGTGAATTAACAATTCCAGTGACATCTGTGAGGAGACTTTCAAGGAGAAGCTTACAACTACGCCCTTGTCGTTTGCAGTTGATGCAAGCTCTAATGCATAAGACAACAGTTTACGTGCCTACTTTGACAACAAAATGTTGCTGTATGACAATGAAGATTTCCTGGATCGTGTCATCTTCCGTGATGACTCGACATATGACCTAAGTAGAAATATGAACACAGATAATGTGTGCATCTGGGGGTCAGAAGATCCCCTCGAAATGATACAATTACAACAAGACTTCCCTAAATTGAAT
The DNA here is from genome assembly GCF_021461395.2 of Schistocerca americana. Lineage (NCBI taxonomy): Eukaryota > Metazoa > Arthropoda > Insecta > Orthoptera > Acrididae > Schistocerca > Schistocerca americana. Next base: position 345,651,688 of record NC_060130.1, read on the forward strand.
GCTTTTGTGCCATTTCCTGGCGGAAATTTTATGGGCCATTCTTTTCCTGTGAAGCAACTGTAGCTGCTATTCCTTACCTTGAAGCGCTAGAACTATGGCTCTTTCCTCAATTGAGAGAAGCTGAACCATGGAACTTTATTTGGCAGCAAGGTGGTGTGTCGCGTCACTGGTATAACTCAGTACGCGACTGGTTAAAGGACGTTGTGCGTGACCGCTGGTTTGAGCGCAAGGAGCCGGATGAAGGAAACTTCTTTTGCATGATCTCCGCGTTCTTACGCGATCTGACGCCATGCGATTTTTACCTGTGGGGATTCCTAAAGGATCATATGAATGTGCCTCCGCTACCAGCTGATCCACCCGACTTTGGAAAAACATTATTGCAAAAATTACTACAGACACATTGATCAAGGTCGGGCAAGAACTCGCCTACGGACCTTGTGCCACGAATGGTGTTCACATTGAACACTTGTCAGACGAACTGTTGAGATTTTCCTTCATTTGATGTATTACTTAAACGAGGGGCGTACAATAAGTAATGCAACAAATTTTTTTCTGCGCCAATTTCGGCAGATAAATGCGGGATTCGTTGTGTGATATTCCCACTTCACCCCTTACAGTTTCATAAGCTTCCGATAGGTGGTACCTCTATACGTAGCGTTCAAGATGGCGTCTGCAACAGAGGTGCGTTCCGAGCAAAGAGATGTCATTGGGTTTCTTTTGGCGGGAAACAGAGCATCGAAAATATTCATAGACGCTTGCAGAATGCCTTCGGAGACCTGGTTATGAACAAAAGCAAGTGAGTCTTTGGGCGGTGCGTCTGTCATCATCGCAACATGGTCGCGTAGATCTGTCTGATCTTCCGGGTGCCAGCCGGCCGCAACATAGCTGTGACTACTTCACTGTTGGAGCGTGTGGACACTCTCATTCGAGGTGATCGACAGATCACAATCACACTCCTCGCTGCACAACTGAACGTCATTGTTGGTAGTGGCGACACACTTGTCCAACAACTGGGGTACTCAAAGGTGTGTGCCCGCTGAGTTCCTTGCCGCCAATTAGAAGTCCATAAACGGCAACGAAGAACCGTTTGTGCCGAATTCTTGAGAGTTATGAGACTGATCGTGACAGTTTTTTGCCGAGCATCGTAACGGAGTGTGTAACATGGGTTTATCACTTTATGGAGTGGCTCCACACCATCTCTCTTCCGAAGAAAAAGTTTAAAACCGTAACGTCGGCCGGTAAACACATGGTGACGGTCTTCTGGGTCTCTGAAGAGGTTATTCTGTTTGATTTCCTTCCTCATGTAGCAACCATAAACTCTGAAGTGTAAATTGAAAAAAAGGCTTCAGCGTGTTACAAGCATGCAAACGAACTTCTCGTTTTCTATGACAACGCAAGGCCTCGCACAAGTCTGCACTCCCGAGAGCAGGTCATTAAACTTCATAGGATTGCTCTTCCTCATCCACCCTTCAGCCTGGAACTTCCACCTTCCGACTTCCATCTGTTTGGCCCAATGAAAAATGCACTCTGCGGGAAGCAGTACGTGTATCATGCGAGGGGGGGGGGGGGGGGGAGGGGGGGGGGGAGTTACTGATGTTGGAGGACGTTGGCTCCGACGTCGCCCAGTAGAGATGTAGCATGCTGCCATACAGGTTCTCCCATAAGGTGGCGTATGGCCGTCGCATTGAATGGAGGCTATGTAGGAAAAAAGGATTTTGTAGCGAAAATTATACGGAACAATATGGTGTATTGAAATCATCACTAAAACCAACCTGCTTAGAGAAAAAAGTGTGTTGCACTACTAACTGAAAGCCCATCGTAACTGTAATTTCGATGTAATAAAAGCTACGAAGTCTTAAAACCCGTACATTCAAGTTGAAACACCCTGTTTTATGTGTAACCAAAAGGTTTGAGAGTTCTATACTGCAACGAGAAATGTGTCAAAATTTGAAAAGACAATGATGACTGTTTGGCTCTGTCATTTGACTATATGCAGAACTCCCCACTTCTAAATTTGCCAATGCAAGAAAATTTTATCTCAAGCAGTTGTAGTTTTTAACTTCGAGATAAACAGCATAAAAACCAATGACGTATATTTGACTGTTACCATGAGGCCCAAGATAAGAAAAGTCATGATAAAGTGTGCCCCTTCTGTACCATTACACTGCCGGCCGGTGTGGCCGTGCGGTTAAAGGCGCTTCAGTCCGGAACCGCGTGACCGCTACGGTCGCAGGTTCGAATCCTGCCTCGGGCATGGATGTGTGTGATGTCCTTAGGTTAGTTAGGTTTAATTAGTTCTAAGTTCTAGGCGACTGATGACCTCAGAAGTTAAGTCGCATAGTGCTCAGAGCCATTTTACCATTACACTGAGAACTGTGTCCCTGAAAATATAACAAAACTCCACTTGTTCGGCAGTGCATGCGGACGCCAAAATCGCAATCATACGTTTATTAGAGCGTTATTGATCTTAACAGACAGTGGTAAATCTGACAGAATCAACCACTGACTGCCTCTCACTTTGCTGTCGTGAAAAGGAAGTTGCGAATGTGCGATCGAGTTCTTACTGCAAATCACTATGTGACACTTATCACTGAAGCCAGCCAGCCGCCTTTGTCGCTTTCAGGTTAATGCAGGAAAAACAAGCGAATTAGTGGATTTTAAATCACGGTGGATCCCTTTACATAAAAGTTCATCATAACAGGTGAAAAGGCACGACAAAGGAGCAAGGTATTATTTTCTCCCCAGCAGTTCTTGCGGTAAGAGTGCAGTTCAGAGAATAGAAAGTAGAGAACAATAAGTACATACTCTTTCAGTTTTGAAAACCAGGACATATTTTCCCAATAAGAACATATGGCTTCCTCAGACAGAAGCATATGACGGGAAACTTGCCATAAACAAGAAAAGGGGTGCTGACTGAAAAGTAACAACAACCAGTCATCTTTTTCAATATGTTTTGTATCAGTTTTTGTTTAAACATAAGACAAATTTGTAAACAAGCGGCAGTCACCTTTTGCATTATGTCTTATGTTCATTATGTAGGAACTTAGGGACTTTTTGTGAACACTTAAGTGTTATATTGTTCATATTATTGTATTAGGTGGTCTTAAGTTCAAAAGCTTTGAGAAACAGGTTATTTGGTTATCATTTAAGTGTACTTCATAACATGATTTAGTACAGTTACACGCATTTTCCTATATAACGGTGTGCTCAAGACAGACATATTTACTTCATATTACATTTATTGCACTTCGAATATCGGAATACTGTCATTCATTAATTATAAGTGATTAGTTTCATGTGTTTGAAACAAACTCCTTAAAATACAGCTGCTTCCTCATTTATTGCCATAAGGGCAGAACTCAGGTGTCGAAACTGTTATAGCAGCAGTGGTAGGGAGATGGCGGCATCGGTGCTATTTTGATATCAAACTGATATACAAATTAATTAAATTGATCAACTAAGCTGGCCGTTGTGGCCGAGCGGCTCTAGGCGCTTCAGTCTGGAACCACGCGACCGCAACGGTCGCAGGTTCGAATCCTGCCTCGGTCATGGATGTGTCTGATGTCCTTAGGTTAGTTAAGTTCAAGTAGTTCTAAGTTCTAGGGGACTGATAACCTCAGATGTTAAGTCTCATAGTGCTCAGAACCATTTGAACCATTTTTTTATCAATTAATTCGCCCCCCCCCCCCTGGCCCCCGACCACGTCCACCCCCACCCCCGACCATGCCCACCCCCGTCCCCAGATGACGTGTATTTCTCAGCCTGCACATGGGCCACAACCCACTCCTCCCCCTCTCCACCCTCCCCCTTATCCAGCCACCCTACTGGCAAGAATTTCGAACTTTGGCAGGAATTTCGAATTATCACGGGAATTTCGAAATTTGGTGGGAATTTCTTTGTCCCAGGGCTGTACTGACGTCCCACCCCACACCCTCCCAGGATCTGGCGGGAAATTAAAATTCACGGTACCCTTTCCAGGGTTCAAACCCTTGTCCTCCTGGATGGAAAGCCCAAGTGCACCCTCTCTAACACAATGATACCACCAGAGGCGCTTTGAATTGACGCGGAATTAAAAATGGCGGTGCCATTTCCGGGATTCGAACCATCATTCTACTGGAATGAAAGCACAAGTGCACCCCCCAACACATAGAAACTGTCCAGATGCAGGAGAGGAAGCTTAGGTTAGTTAACTTTGTTAATTTTGGTTGGAAAAATGAAGTAAAGATAGCTCCTAATTACATAATTAATCATTAAACAACTATATGCATGGCACTACACAAGGACGGCCTAAAATGGCAATACAATTTAAAACCTGATAATACCATACAACTGTTGTTATCCAGCTGAGAAAAAAATTCGCTGTAGCTAGTGACAGACACACTCAAACTCTACCCTTCACCTACAAGCTGGCTGGAAAAAGGCAGGGGTGTAACGTACTATCTTCAATCTTTTTAGCTGGAAATACCGGGTGATCAAAAGGTCAGTATGAATTTGGAAACTGAATAACTCACGGAATAATGTAGATAGAGAGGTACAAATTGACACACATGCTTGGAATGACATAGTTTTATTAGAACCAAAAAAAAAATACAAAAGTTCAAAAAATGTCCGACAGATAGCGCTTCATCTGATCAGAATAGCAATAATAAGCATAACAAAGTAAGACAAAGCAAAGATAATATTCTTTATAGGAAATGCTCAATATGTCCACCATCGTTCCTAAACAGTAGCTGTAGTCGAGGAATAACGTTGTGAACAGCACTGTAAAGCATGTCTGGAGTTATGGTGACGCACTGGCGTCGGATGTTGTCTTTCAGCCTCCCTAGAGATGTCGGTCGATCACGATACACTTGCGACTTCACGTAATCCCAAGGCAATAATCACACGGACTGAGGTCTGGGGACCTGAAAGGCCAAGCATGACGAAAGTGGTGGCTGAACACACGATCATCACCAAACGACGCGCGCAAGAGATCTTTCACGCATCTAGCAATATGGGGTGGTTCTAATAAAACCCCATGTCATTCCAAGCATATGTGTCAGTTTTTACCTCTCTATCTATATTATTCCGTGGTTTATTAAGTTTTCAAATTTATAATAACTTTTTGATCACCCGGTATGTTCAACTGTCGAGATGATGGTGTTCGACAGAGAGGAGTATGAAAAGTGTATTACCTGTAGGCATACAGTATCTGTTATTGTTTGACATCAGAGTTCACTACAGATGACTGCTCATAAACCACCCTGCAGCCCAGGTAACCGAAGCCAATACACACTAACGAAACTGATGGAAAACATGCATTATAATTCTAATTACACTTCGGAACTGTCATGAAAAAACCAGCACTCATAATGAACGGGTCATAATGCAACACATGTACTGAGGAAAATAGTAGTCTTAAAAGACTGCAGAGTGGGTGGTAGTTGAACGTGCGTTCTGCTCGACGTACAATCACAAACTGCCAAAATCTGAGGCCCTCTCACCTCCCCATCCGCCCTCCATCCACCTTCGGGGAGGACACAGCCTTTCTCCAATGATCAGCTGCTCTGCAATGCCTCGCGGCACGTGCCGGTTGCTGTCCGCTCTAGGCTTTCTGCCCTCTTCCGTTTTTCTGCGCCCCCACTGCCACCCCTCTGTGGCCACTGATCTCACCAGGCCTTCCTCCAGGCACCACGGAATGATTCTTGACAGGCGTTTCTTTTTTTCTTTTTTTTTCCTTGTGGTAACATCTTTTAACGAAATTTCAATCTACCAGCTACACAGGACGAGACAGGCTCTGCGATATGTTTCGTAAATGCTTGTATGATATGTCATCACATTGGTAAAACGGGACCTAACACAATGTACAAAACAGCTACATCCTCTTGAATTATAGCTTGTTGTTGTTGAACATAAAATGAATGTGTTCTATTCCAACATGTGAGCCAATGGCCTGAAAGATCGTCTGAAATGTATGTAATAAACACGTGGATGACTATTTACAGACACTGAACGCAGGAGACGCTCTCAGGTGATGTAATTTGTTCATCAAGCTGAAAGAAATTGCTTGGAGTTTAAATTCTCGCTTTTTCTTCACTCCGATGATGGTTTCGAGATAACGAGGAAATTCTGCGGTAGGGGTTAATTTTCACAACAAAATAGTCGAAGTTTTTTTTCCTGATTTTACACAGGGTTGACATGTCTCTGCTGATCATTTGGGATAGGTGGCGGTGCAGTTCGTTGGATGTCACAAAATAATGAGATGCGAATTCTATACCGCAGTAGAATGTAAAAACTATACCGATTTTGCTCATAAAACTAAAACAAAATGGACAGTGCCTATTCTCGTGGAAAGAGGACATTTATTATTGTCGCGATTGTGTTTTCCTTTTTTAATTATTGCTTTATTATAGGAGTCACAAATGATGTTAAATTCAAATGTTACAGTCCGGTGCTCGGAATGGCATTCCCGAGTCCCCTAAGAGGTTGCAGCTCTCCCTTTAGAGAAACAATCCGCAGTCACGACAGCCCTCATTTATTACGGATCTGTTCTGAGGGATGTTGGCATCGTGCTCTATTGTAGTTATAGCTTTTGTCGGCGTCAATAATGCTGACTGCCCAGCAGCGTGCTCGCTGGAGCGCATTGGTCACTTAGGCGGAAGGCTTCCTGCTTCGTAAGCAGCCGACTTTGAAAAAGCCATCTGAAGCGTCCTCTGGAGGGGCGTGGTTGTGCTGTTACATTTTCCTTTTTGGTTGACTAAGACCATCGCCTCAAGGCATGCCGCATACGTGGAGGATGGCCGAAGGCATAGTGAGGCCAGTGGCTGCATAGGGGTGGCAGTGCGGGCCAGGAAGGCTGCAGAGGGTGGAAATCCTAGTGCAGACAGTGGCCAACGCATGAAGCTAGGTGTTTAGCAGAGTAACTGGCGGTGTGAAAAAGCCTGTATCCTCCACTTAGGTGGTTGGAGGGAGGGGTGCGAACTATCAATTCCCAGCGTCTCTGGTAGTATAATTGTGTTTGTGGGGGAGGGGGGGAGGGGGGGGAGGGCAGGGGGTGCACTTAGACTTTCCATCCAGGAGGAAAAGGGTTGAAGTCCCAGAAAGGGTACCGCAAATTTTAATTTCCCGCCAGTCTCTGGGAGGGGGTGGGGTGGGACAGCCCTGGGACAAAGAAATTCCCACGAAAATTCGAAATCCTCGCCAAAATTCGAAATTCCTGCCAATAGGGTGGGTGGTGGAGAGGGAGGGTGGACAGAGGGGAGGGGGTTGTAGCCCACATACAGGCTGAGAAAAATACGTGACATAATCCGGCGCTGGGGGTGGGCTTGTATGGGGGCAGGGATGGTCGTGGTCGTGGCGGGGTGGTCATGGTCGGGGGTGCGGGAGGGGGGGAGGATTAATTGATCAACTTAATTAATTTTCATATCAATTTGATATCAAAATAGCACCGCTGCCGTTATCTCCCTACTATAGCAGCTACAAATATTTTTCAAACAAGGTAATATTACCTTTATACATCCCCAAAACATCAATTGTGCCACACGGCAGAAAGAAACCCGTCATTAAATTATCAAACTAACGATGCAAAATGCTTTTTCTTTCTTTTGAATAACTTGTCAATCGTGGGTCGTCCCCTTTTAGAAAGAAGCTATTCAATTGAGTAATGCATTCCACTTGCTGCGCATGTTCTTGAGGACTGATTACTTTCCAAGACATTGTTTGGCACACAGGCTGGAAGAGGAAACGTATTTTGCACTCGTATACGTGCACAAGTGGAGTCATTATTGCTGTGCAATGCACTCTCTAACAAAGAAATCCATTCTGTCAATGCCCAACACTTTCACAGCTGTTTTGTTTCCTTTTCTTTGTTTGAATTTTTCAATGTGAAATGTGGATGGATATTTATGGTTTTCTGTAGCTCGGCGATGTAGAAACTTCCCGCTGCAGGTAACGGTATGTAATCTTCCATCGGATGTGTTCCTGGGTTTGTTCCTGGAACTGCGCAAATTTTTAATATTTCGATAGGCTTCTTTGAGGCGAAGCACTTTGTGGAAATTGTCTCGTTTATAAACTCTAAAAAAATTGCGGACACCCTGTTTGTGTGTGGATCCGTTATCTTGATCTCATTGTACGTAACAGACAAAAGACCATTATCCTTCACATCATCAGAGCTCATATTAACTTTTTATAATTTTTTTGACTATACTAACCTAGTAGATCTCACACCATATCAGTCCTTTTCAAGGAACCTTGTGCTGTGAAACATCACACCATCAACACTTCCGTTTAAGTGCTATACAAAAGAAGCCATCGCAATAGAAAATTATGTCTAGTACTAATTTTAGGCTTTTACATAATTTTCTTCAGACGTGCTTTTTTTATTCCTTACGTAAGATGGTTTTCCAATTGTTAAGTATCTGATTACTTCTTCTGTACACTTTTGTAAGTTCCTCTGCAGCCTCAATACTAGCTTTATTCTTTTGAGCGGTGACCAAGGTGTATTTGGAGTATACATCAACTGCTAGTGATAAATATTTACATATACAATAGTGTTTGGAACATGCAATCATGTCAACTAAATCAGCTCGATGAACGTTGTGAATTCATTTTATAAGTAGTACTTCTCTCGGATAAATCGTGTGTCGTGAGCAGTGCAGGTCTTCAGGGATTTTAGCTAGCATACTGACCACAATGAGGACACTTATCAGCGAAGTCAGCTGAGAAAACAAAATGAGATAACAACAATGAGATATTTCCTTACGCAGTATTACAAGAATAGAACACTGCTGACACCAATTTTATTATAAAAATAAAACATTGTAACACGTTCACACACACAGACACACACACATACATAAGGAGAACTATACACATTGATGTCCAATCGGAAATCTTCCAAGTGACAAACGCGCAACGACTCAAAAAGTACTTCACATTTAACTTAATACTTACTTGCTTATATCTATGAACATGCTGTAGATGTCTTACTCTGAAAATAAGTCCTTGAGCCATTTCACACAAGCTAGTCATACGGTATAATCCGTCGCAAACCATTCAATACTGTCTCCAATACCACACGCGCTGAGTCAATACTGCAGTGGGGATTCTTTCCCATAAACCACATCGCTGGAGTTATGTTCAGCTGATAATAGGACATCATGTAATTGAGAATGAAATCGCCGGAAGCAACCGCGTTACTGCCAGCGCCGTATCTGAAAAACGGCTTCGTCCAGAACAAACTTATTTTCCATGAAGCGGAATTTCTGGCAATAAAAGAGAATGGTGTACATATTCCTAAACGAGAATCTGTAGCCTTGAGTAACTCAATCTACCAGGAGCTGAACTACCTCCAAAGCAAAAGAGACGTCTCCCTCACCTTAATTAATACATCCGCTTTCCTAAGTGCGCACACAGCTGCTACGAAAAACGAACTGAGTCGAGGGTCTAGGCAGAAATTAATTTGGCTTCCAGATGCGGCTGTGACCGAGAAATAGCGCGAACCGCCCAATGAGTACACGTGCCCTCTGTGTTTGTATGCGTGCAGAAATGTCATCTTCTGGGAATGTACCTGCTGACGCAAGCTGTCTGGGTTCTGCGAACGTTAATAAAGCACTGCAGCTGCACTTTTAAGGCTTGAGCCAACACTGAGGAGGAAAACCGCATCGAGTGATGTCATCCGCCAGCACTTACTACACGAATATCTACTGCTACAAGATGTAAGTAATAACGATAGCGACACTAATAACATTTTTTATATAAATCACCCCATTCTATATGATTTAAGAGAAACTGAAACAACTGAGCGTGGAGTAAACAAAACCCACTCAGAGGGAGAGCAGTTTGAAGCAAATCGTCGCAGTGCGATTGGACCTGATACGGTGACTTACTTCGAGACTGGCATGTCAGTCTTCCCATTGTTCAAAAATGGTTCAAATGGCTCTGAGCACTATGGGACTTAACTTCTAAGGTCATCAGTCCCCTAGCACTTAGAACTGCTTAAGCCTAACTAACCTAAGGACATCACACACGTCCATGCCCGAGGCAGGATTCGAACCTGCGATCGTAGCAGTCGCGCGGTTCCAGACTGTAGCGCCTAGAACCGCTCGGCCACCGCGGCCGGCCTTCCCATCGTCGCGGCTCGCATTTATCAATAAAGATGACAAGGTGTCTGAATAATGGAGTAGTTATCATGACTTATTGTGAGCAGGTCGATAGTAAGGTCAACTACAGCTTTGAGTGAAAATAACAGGCACTTTGGATGATCTGAAATTGCATGTACAATCATGTGTGACATGTTATAGATATGTCAAAATACTGTAAATAAAATTGACTGATATCAAAAAATAATTCATCGTTTATTTCAACATCTTGTCACCTAGTTGGGTGAAGGTGTCATTTCTGTAAGTGAATTATGAATAACCTAACATTATTTCACCACATTCCTTGGTAACGATGTCTTCGTTTACGTTTTGATTCTCATGTCATTGACGACGGATCGAGTGTGTCTTCACCCTGAATCGAACAATCTATTAAATGATTAAATGTAAGGGGCACTTCTGACGCTCGGTACGACTCATGAGTGGATTTCCAGCAATAAGTCCTCTGTCTCCGCGAAATACGGATTGAAAATTCCATTACGCTGTACACCTTTGCACACTATTCTTCATGATATAATCTATTGAATAGTTCTGTTCTGGGTAGTTAGTCGAATTCAGTATGCCTTCAACTGTTTTATGTTTATTGCATGGAATATGCTGCAGTCATTGGAAATCGAATTATATTGGACTGAAGCCCAGAATTAAAAAAAAAAAAGTAATTTAAGTGATCTGTGCTTAAGTAGCACAGTCGGTAGAGCACTTGCCCTTGAAAAGGTGAAGTTCTCAGGTTCGCGCACTGGTCCTACACGAATTTGAAACCTGCCAGAGTGCGTGTATTACGTCAAAGTTGGTAAGCGCTTTTCTAAACGGATTATTTCAATATTTTCTTTTTTGCTCCATTGTTGTTAGATAGAACCCAAACCTGATCTTCCTGTAGTGTCCTACATACTGATCTTTTCCATCAGGAAGCCCTATTAATTCAAGTACTTCATTATGACGTAATTCAGCGACCTGCTTTCGAATAGTTTTGACGTTCTTAACAGTTTTCGCGATCCAATTGCTCCTACAACTAAACAGCAAATGCTGGAACCTAGTGGTTTTGAGGATGGGTATTACTCACTGGCTGTTGAATCATTTTCTTCTTTCCTGTTGCACTCGTCGAAGTAACGCAAGAGGTGATCTCACGTGTTAATTTTCCCACCTCTGCGAGTTTGTTACCTGCCTTAGTATACACTGATGTGCGAAACGTAGGGACAAAAGGAGCTTTCGCACGATGTGTCTCCGCCAAGTACCATAACTCGATGAAACTTGGACCACACATAGAAAGGTTCAAATGGTTCAAATGGCTCTGAGCACTATGGGACTTAACATCTATGGTCATCAGTCCCCTAGATCTTAGAACTACACTCCTGGAAATTGAAATAAGAACACCGTGAATTCATTGTCCCAGGAAGGGGAAACTTTATTGACACATTCCTGGGGTCAGATACATCACATGATCACACTGACAGAACCACAGGCACATAGACACAGGCAACAGAGCATGCACAATGTTGGCACTAGTACAGTGTATATCCACCTTTCGCAGCAATGCAGGCTGCTATTCTCCCATGGAGACGATCGTAGAGATGCTGGATGTAGTCCTGTGGAACGGCTTGCCATGCCATTTCCACCTGGCGCCTCAGTTGGACCAGCGTTCGTGCTGGACGTGCAGACCGCGTGAGACGACGCTTCATCCAGTCCCAAACATGCTCAATGGGGGACACATCCGGAGATCTTGCTGGCCAGGGTAGTTGACTTACACCTTCTCGAGCACGTTGGGTGGCACGGGATACATGCGGACGTCCATTGTCCTGTTGGAACAGCAAGTTCCCTTGCCGGTCTAGGAATGGTAGAACGATGGGTTCGATGACGGTTTGGATGTACCGTGCACTATTCAGTGTCCCCTCGACGATCACCAGTGGTGTATGGCCAGTGTAGGAGATCGCTCCCCACACCATGATGCCGGGTGTTGGCCCTGTGTGCCTCGGTCGTATGCAGTCCTGATTGTGGTGCTCACCTGCACGGCGCCAAACACGCATACGACCATCATTGGCACCAAGGCAGAAGCGACTCTCATCGCTGAAGACGACACGTCTCCATTCGTCCCTCCATTCACGCCTGTCGCGACACCACTGGAGGCGGATGTTGGGGCGTGAGCGGAAGACGGCCTAACGGTGTGCAGGACCGTAGCCCAGCTTCATGGAGACGGTTGCGAATGGTCCTCGCAGATACCCCAGGAGCAACAGTGTCCCTAATTTGCTGGGAAGTGGCGGTGCGGTCCCCTACGGCACTGCGTAGGATCCTACGGTCTTGGCGAGCATCCGTGCGTCGCTGCGGTCCGGTCCCAGGTCGACGGGCACGTGCACCTTCCGCCGACCACTGGCGACAACATCGATGTACTGTGGAGACCTCACGCGCCACGTGTTGAGCAATTCGGCGGTACGTCCACCCGGCCTCCCGCATGCCCACTATACGCCCTCGCTCAAAGTCCGTCAACTGCACATATGGTTCACGTCCACGCTGAGGCGGCATGCTACCAGTGTTAAAGACTGCGATGGAGCTCCGTATGCCACGGCAAACTGGCTGACACTGACGGCGGCGGTGCACAAATGCTGCGCAGCTAGCGCCATTCGACGGCCAACACCGCGGTTCCTGGTGTGTCCGCTGTGCCGTGCGTGTGATCATTGCTTGTACAGCCCTCTCGCAGTGTCCGGAGCAAGTATGGTGGGTCTGACACACCGGTGTCAATGTGTTCTTTTTTCCATTTCCAGGAGTGTACTTAAACCTAACTAACCTAAGGACATCACACAACACCCAGCCATCACGAGGCAGAGAAAATCCCTGACATAGAAAGGACTGCTACAGTATAATACAGAGGGTAACTGAAAGAAATACGCAATGAGATGAACAGAGGTGACAATTTTATTCAAAGACCACAATTACACAGAAGACATCGCGATTTATGATGATCCCCAGGACGTTACAAAAGGCGGGACACGTTTCTTAATGGAGTGTGTGATCACCATGGACGTCAGTGCATGCTCTGCGACGTGCTCCCATGCCGGCTACCATGCAAGTTCTTGCGGTAGTGCGTTCCATTGATGCACTATCGCACTGGGTGATCGTTGGTGCTTGCGGACGTGCTGCAACGCGTATCTCCAATTCAACACACACTTGCTCGATAGGATTTACGAGTTGCATTCAAGTTCTAAGGCCTCCGATTTTTTTTCTCCGGAATGGAAAGAGATAGAAACATGCGCATTGTTTTAAAATGAGGCCGCGTTCATTGTCAATACGTCCCAGAGATGGCAGCACCATAGGGGAGATGGAATTTTACCACCAGCGGCGAGAATGAGAACTGTTTTAAATACTTAAAATGGCGACGTTTTCCTTACTTGAACAGCGTGCAATCATTCGTTTTCTGAATTTGCGTGGTGTGGAACCAATTGAAATTCATCGACAGTTGAAGCAGACATGTGGTGATGGAGTTATGGATGTGTCGAAAGTGCGTTCGTGGGTGCGACAGTTTAATGAAGGCAGAGCATCGTGTGACAACAAACCGAAACAACCTCGGGCTCGCACAAGCCGGTCTGACGACATGATCGAGAAAGTGGAGAGAATTGTTTTGGGGGATCGCCGAATGACTGTTGAACAGATCGCCTCCAGAGTTGGCATTTCTGTGGGTTCTGTGCACACAATCCTGCATGACGACCCGAAAATGCGAAAAGTGTCATCCAGGTGGGTGCCACGAATGCTGGTGGACGACCACATGGCTGCCCGTGTGGCATGTTGCCAAGCAATGTTGACGCGCAACGACAGCATGAATGGGACTTTCTTTTCGTCGGTTGTGACAATGGATGAGACGTGGATGCCATTTTTCAATCCAGAAACAAAGCGCCAGTCAGCTCAATGGAAGCACACAGATTCACCGCCACCAAAAAAATTTCGGGTAACCGCCAGTGCTGAAAAAATGATGGTGTCCATGTTCTGGTACAGCGAGGGCGTAATCCTTACCCATTGCGTTCAAAAGGGCACTACGGTAACAGGTGCATCCTACGAAAATGTTTTGAAGAACGAATTCCTTCCTGCACTGCAACAAAAACGTCCGGGAAGGGCTGCGCATGTGCTGTTTCACTAAGACAACGCACCCGCACATCGAGCTAACGTTACGCAACAGTTTCTTCGTGATACCAACTTTGAAATGATTCCTCATGCTCCCTACTCACCTGACCTGGCTCCTAGTGACTTTTGGCTTTTTCCAACAATGAAAGACACTCTCCGTTGCCGCACATTCACCAGCCGTGCTGCTATTGCCTCAGTGATTTTCCAGTGGTCAAAACAGACTCCTAAAGAAGCCTTCGCCGCTGCCATGGAATCAGGGCGTCAGCGTTGTGAAAAATGTGTACGTCTGCAGGGCGATTACGTCGAGAAGTAACGCCAGTTTCATCGATTTCGGGTGAGTAGTTAATTAGAAAAAAAAATCGGAGGCCTTAGAACTTGAACGCACCTCGTAAGTAGGGGGAACAGTCAGGGCAGTCTGTTCGCCGAATATCCTTTCGTTCCAAGAGGGCATCGTCATTCATAGAAATGATTTCAGGAAGGAGTACACTATCACAATAACGTTGCCGGTGAGTGCACTGTGTCCAGAAATTTGGGAGGACAGAACGCCAATGCAACATCATGCCTCCCCCCCATTCCACATTACCTGGACCGCCAAACCGATCATGTTCAAGAATATTCCTGGGTGCATTATGTACCCCCATATGGCGAGAGATCGGAACACTTAGTGCACACAGGAAAATTGTCGAACATGATCGTTTTCCTGGCCCACGTGTTATGGCGTGAAGAATCTTAATATTTCATGGGCGTAGTGAACTCAATGTCTTCGAACACAATACACTTACATGAACACAGAAATATTATTTGGCGTTTGTTCAAGGTGTAAGGGTTATTTCAACACAGGAATGCTTAAGGAAACAATGAAATAGCTTTGAGCTCGAAATGTTTATTAATTGTTGGTATACGAATTTTCGACTTTTTCATGTTATTCCAAGGTGATGCCAAGAGTGTTGTCTCTAATCGTCACATTTATGCGTCGTTCTGGTTTTGCCCTATTTATGTGAACTTAACTTTTAGTTAAACAAGAATCCATGAGCAGGAGTTTTAGGAGACAAGTTGGTGTGCACAGAAGGAATTTAATGACAGCGTTATCCAGCCAGTCGGATTTGGTCACATGTACGGTAGCATAAAATGGGGTGATTAGAAACAGTTTTCAGCTTTAAAAGAAAAAATTGAGAATCCCAAAAAGAAATATGGAAATCACAATTATATGGGATTGTTGGTCTTGATACTGACATAAAACTTATAATTATATTTGGAACATAGCACATGCCTTTATTAAAAATAAAATAAAACTCGGTGTTTCTATTTAAGCAGCAGAGAAGGGTCAATGGAAACAGCAGGGTTAATCTTTTTATTTTTTCTGTTTACTGCTCTTTGCGAAGAAATGCAAAAATCTGTTTTGGATCTAAGAGAATAACAAACAACATTTATCTGGTTCAAAAAACTAAAAATATTGCATGAATTACACTTTCTAATTTTTCTTTCCAAAAAATTGTTATATTGTTAATTACTTTATTTTAACACTAAATTCTTCCCCAAGAACCATGGACTTTGACAATGGTGTGGAGGCTTGCGCACCTCAGCGATACAGAGAGCCATACAGCAGGTGCAAGCACACTAGAGGGCTAACTGTTGACAGGCCAGACAAATGCAAGGTTCCTGAGGCGAAGCAGCAGCCTTTTTAGTAATTGCTGTGTAAGGTGGTGTGGTCTCCTGACCTTCTTTTCTTGCATATTCCGTCCTCACAATCGTATTCTGCACATCAAGATGCTTCATTCGAACCCAAACACGATAAGGTAGAGTCAATTTTGTATGAATTCATGTAAGTGATATGCAAATCTAATAAGTAAATTGCAAGTGTGCACCGCAGTTGAAAAAGTCGAGGCTGGCGTACACAACATGACAGCCACAGGAATTTTCTTTCTAAAGAGGCAATCAGCCCGCTGGGAGACCCGTCCCTTCAGAGGGGTCAGTCAACACACACCTATTTCAGCTGGAGCGACTGCCCAGAGAGGGGACAGCTTTTGCCAGAGCGAAGGGACAACGACCCCTGTGTTCGACTTAAAATCAAATTCCAATACAGCGCCCAGAAGACACATTTTTTGATGGACTGACTGCACAGTTATGGAGTTCTCACAGGAGGACGGTATACGCCTAATAGAGATGCTACATATTTCCACATTGGTCGACTTAAACGAAAAGTCATTCTCCCGCTTAAAAGAGCAACGCTGATTGGCGGAATATTTCTGACGCCAAGAGCCAGAGGAGTGAGGGAAGTCAGCGAATGATTTACCCTTGCAATTTTTACAGAAAAAGGGGCAATTCCGTTGTCGCTCTTGGAGCAGGAACACGTAACGAGAGCGCGTTCGCTCATATGTGTACGCAAAGAGCGAGGAACAAAGTCTCTCCTCAGGACTTCACTGGGAGAGCACCTCTATCATTAGTGAATCGGAGTGATACTCTATATTGAGTCGCTCGCGATTAAGTGTCGTTCACTGTGTTGACCGCCAAACTTATTGTGCGGTGTGAACACAGAGCACTAGTTAAACACCTGCGAGCGAATATTGAGTGGCATCGCAATGGACTGGTTATCTGACCGGTTCACCATGCCAATAGTAAGAATAGGGGCGGATAGGAGTCCTTGACTTCATCAAGTCATAGGGAGAGTTTGATTGGCGAAGGTCAATCCAGATAGAAAGAGATAGTTGTGTTATTTGTCAGCAGCGAGCGACGCAGGCACCATTCGTCGCAGCTCACGGTATTGTGTGCTACAGTGTAAGTGAGCCCCATCTGTTCTCCTTAACAACACACTCCATTACATTTCTCACGCGACAGCCTTGATCGCACCTAGAAAATTTGTTCAAGTTGTGTAGGTGCAGCTCTCAGCCATTCTACCGAGTAAATAACATTCTGACAGAAAAAGGAGAAAAGGACCTTTCCATACTTTGTAAAATAATAGCATTCCTATCTATAACAGGCAATCTACTCTTCCGAAAAGAGCCCGGAAATTTTTTATTTTATAAGAAAAAGTTTCACTTGATTTCTCATAATTTTTGCAAAAAATAATATTTTTCGTTCGTTTAATGTTTTCCTTACACTAACTAGCAATACTCCAGTACCAAAGTATTCCACTAGTTACGTAAGAATATAGAATATTTTTGTGTCTTTTCCTTACAGCCGACGACTCCAGAAGATATTTGTTGCTGAATGTTTTTCAAGCAGTTCTTGTTGGTACATTAGGAGCGTCTGTCTGACTTTTGTAGTAGTGTGAGGTGGAAATTGTTTCTTGCAGGAACCAAAGGGTACTTGTTGGATCAATCCATTGTGCAACTTGACAAAATAAAACCCACACACTCACAGCAGGGGCAACAGTGTGGATGATTGTCTGATCTGGCCTTGTAACATCAACCAAAACGGCCTTCCTGTGCTGAAGCTGCGAACGGCTGAAAGCAAGGGGAAAATAGTCTCCTATTTTGATATCCGGGCGGGAACTACTCAGGAGCGCGTCATTAACAGGAAAATCAAAACTGGCGTTCTACGGATCGGAAAGTGGGATGTTAGATCCCTTATCGAGCCGGTAGGTTAGAAAATTTAAAAAGGGAAATGGATAGGTTGAAGTTAGATATATCGGCAATTAGTGAAGTTCGATGGCAAGAGGAATAGGACTTCTGGTCAGATGAATACAGGGCTATAAAAACAAAATGAAGTAGGGGTAATGCAGGAGTAGGTTTAATAATGACTAAAAAAATAGGAACGCGAATAAGGTACTATGAACAGCATAGTGAACGCATTATTGTAGCCAAGATAGACATGGAACCTAAACCCACCACAATAGTACAAGTTTATGTGCCAACTAGCTCCGCAGAAGAGGAGTGGATTGAGGAAATGTATGATGAAATAAAAAAAAATATTCAGACAGTTGAGGGAGCTAAAACTTTAATAGTCATGTGGGACTGGAATTCGATAGTAGGAAAAGGAGGAGAAGGAAAAGTAGTAGGTGAATATGGACTGGGGGAAAAAGAGGAAGCCGCCTGCACAAAGTGTAATATAATCATAGCCGGTCGCAGCACCAGCACAAGGAGGCCGTTTTGGTTGATGTTAACGGCCAGATCAGCCAATCATCCACACTGTTTTAGGAATCATGAAAGAAGGTTGCATACATGTAAGAGACCTGCAGACACCGGAAGGTTCCACATCGATTATATACCGGTTAGGCAGAGATTTAGGAAACAGATTTTAAATTTTAAGACATTTCCAGGGGCAGACGTGGACTCTGACCACAATTTATTGGTTATGAACTGCAGATTAAAACTGAAGAAACTGCAAAAAGGCATGAATTTAAGAAGTTGGGGCCTGGATAAACTGGAAGAACAAGAGATGGCAGAGGGCTACAGAGAGAGCGTTAGGGAACGATTGACAAGAACAGGGGAAATGAATACAGTAGAGGAAGAGTGAGTAACATTAAGCATTAAGAGATGTAATAGTGAAGGCAGCAGAGGGTGAAGTAGGTAAAAATACGAGGGCTAGTAGAAATTCTTGGGTAACACAAGAGGTATTGAATTTAATCTATGAAAAGAGAAAATGTAAGTGGCCGAACGGAAATACAAACGTCTAAAAAATGAAATCGACAGGAAGTGCAAAATGGCTAAGCACGAATGGTTAGACGACAAATGTAAAGATGTAGAAGTAAATATCACTAAGAGTACGATAGATACTCCCTACAGGAAATTAAGGAGACCTTCAGAGAAAAGAGAGCTACCTGTACGAATATCAAGAACTCAGATGGGAAATCAGACCTACGCAAAGAAGGGAAAGCAGAAAGGTGGAATGATTATATAGAGGGTCTATACAAGGGAAATGTACTTGTTGGCAATATTATGGGAATGGAAGAGGACGTAGAGGAAGATGAGAAGGAAGATGTGATACTGCGTAAAGAATTTGACAGATCACTGTAAGACTTAAGTAGAAACAAGGCCTCGGGAGTAGACAAAATTCAGTTAGAGCTATTGATAGTCTTGGGAGAGCCTGCCATAACAAAACCCATCCATCTGGTGAGCCGAATGTATGAGACAGGCGAAATACTCTCGAACTTCAAGAATAATATAATAACCGCAATTCCAAGGAAAGTAGGAGCTGACAGGTGTGAAAATTACCGAACTATCAGATTAATAAGTCACAGCTGCAAAGTACTAATACGAATACTTTACAGAAGAATGGTAAAACTGGTAGAAGAAGACCTCATGGAAGATCAGTTTGGGTTCCGGAAAAATATAGGAACTTGCGAGGCAATACTGACCCTACGACTTTTCATAGAAGATAGGTAAAGGAAAGACATATCTATGCTTACAGCATTTGTAGACTTAGAGAATGTTTTTAACAATGTTGACTGGAACACTTTCTTTCAAATTCAATAGGAGGCAGGGGTAAAATAGAGGGAGCGAAAGCTATTTCAAATTTCTACACAAACCAGATGGCAGTTATTAGAGTCGAGGGGCACGATGGGGAAGCAGTGTTTGAGAAAAGAGTGAGGCAGGGTAGAATTCTATCCCCGATATTATTCAACTTGTATGTTGATCAAGCAGTAAAGGAAACAAAAGAGAATTTGGAGTAGGAATTAAGCTCCATGGAGAAGAAATAAAAACTTCGAGGTTTGCTGATGACGTCGTAATTCTGTCAGAGACGAAGCTCTTGGAAGAGCAGTTGAACGGAATGAACAGTGCCTTGAAAGGATAATAAAAAATGAACATCAACAAGGGCGAAACGAGGATAACGGAAAGTAGTCGAATTAAATCAGGTGATACTGAGAGAATTAGATTAGGAAATGAGACACTTACATAGTAGACGAGTTTTGCTATTTGGGAAGCAAAATAACTGATGATGGTCGAAGAAGAGAGGACATAAAACGTAGACTGGCTATGGCAAGGATAGCGTTTTAGAAGAAGAGAAATGTGTTAACATTGAGTATAGATTCAAGTGTCAAGAAGTTCTTTCTGAAAGTTTTTGTATGGAGTTTAGCCATGTATGGAAGTGAAACATGGGTGATAAACAGTTTAGACAAGAAGAGAATAGACGTTTCTGAAATGTGGTGCTGCAGAAGAATGCTGAAGATTAGATTGTTCGATCACGTAACTAATGAGAAGGTACTGAATGGAATTGGAGAGATGAGAAATTTGTGGTACAATCTAAGTAAAAGAAGGGATCGGTTGGTAGGACACATTCTGAGGCATCAAGGGATCACAAATCTAGTACTGGAGGGATGCGTGGGGGGGGGGGGGCGAGGCGGGGGGGGGGGGGGTAAAAATCGTAGAGGGAGACAAAGGGATGATTACAGCAAGCAGATTCAGAGGGATGTAGGGTGCAGTAGTCACTTGGAGATGAAGAGGCTTGCACAGGATGGAGTAGCATGGAGAGATGGTCAGATCAGCCTTTGGACTGAAGACCAGAACAACAACACTAAATTAATGAACTTGGTTTGTTTTTTACGTCACTGACATCGTGTTTAAAAATGATTTCATTGTATTAAAAAGTCGTAGCCCCAGAATTAACGAAGAGTTTTTTCATGCATACAGCCTATATGACTGCTTATTTTTTCCACATACTTTAATCACAGAGTAATCTCCGAGGTTGAGAACAGTACCAGGTGGCTCTTCACGTCCGTCATATTCTTGGCCTTCTTCTGAAAAAACACTGGCGATTACTGTTTCTATTTACCCCACAAATTACAAAAACTAAACTCTACATTTTAATTAGTTGAAACACAAGTCAGATTACAGTGTTCTTGAAAACAGAACTTTCGGTTAATGAAAGGAATTGCAAATTTGCTTACCATATACCTTAATTAAATATCACAATTTAGACTGCTACTTACAGAAAAAATTCGAAATTAGCAAATTCAGCATCATGTCTAATGTTTGTCATAGAGTGAACAAAACGGTGCCTAACAGTATCGCCGACTTTCAAATTCGTAATTTGGCTGTTCATTGGTTCACTACCAACCTACACAAACAAATCTTTGATATTATCTTCCGACACCATAGCGTAGAAACGTTTTTTGGAAGTTTCGTTTTTATTGGTCCCTGTTGTTTCTATTCACTCCGTTTAACATAGCAGACGGTTTTAACAGTTACACTTAGATAAATCTCGTGTAAAGATTGTGATAGCCTAGAGGGGTCCTTAGTGTGAAACAACCAGGAAATAAACTACGATCAAACTGCGAGGAGCTACACTCTCCCAGGTGCCCCTCTTCCTGTCACTTTGTTTTCTCTGTGTCTCAAGCTGTTTCACTGTTGAAAAGCTCATACGCCAGGCGCATTTCGCCTTTTTTGACAAAGCATCACCAACTGTCATACTGTAATCTTCACGAGCAGCTGGTACCTTTCGTTCCCTTTGTCTTTATTGACTGAACGAGAGTTTCGCTCAACGATGACATATACCAGACATTACTGGAGGAGTTTTGACCTCTTTGTTTCACATTCTCATCACAACTACTTCGCCATTCATGTTATCAGAAGCTAGAATCAAACTTCCACAGCATTCATTCACTTGTTTCGTTTTCTTCACGGCTCTTTGAATTACGTTTTTCGTTCAATGTGCAAGATTTATCCCCACAGTTTGCTTTTCTGATTTCGAGCAGTATGTTCGCTCACACAGAATTTTGTAGCCTTGGCCACAGTTTATTATTTCTAATCTGATAACGCTTTTCGGCTAACTGCCATGAATGGATCTGTCATAAGACAGAGTATTAATGTGAAATGTACAATTCTTTGCGCATTTTATGAAAATGCTTTTCGTAAGAAAAGGAAGTAACCATGAGATGTATGTCATCTGAATAGATGACAATTAATAGCGTAGAAATACAGTAAAACGCACTGTAAGACAAGAAATGGAAGCATCACGGACGAATTAGCTGAATGAGACGGAAATCGATAGATGTAATGCACATGTACAGGCAAACAAATGATCAAAATTTCAGATAAATTTAATCATCTATTCAAGAGAAAGACCTTCACAAATTGAGCAAGCGAATAACAAATTTGTCTACCTCTAGCCCTTATGCAAGCAGGCATTGATTGATGGACTTGCTGGATGTTCTCCTTAAGGATATCGTGCCAAATTCAGTTCAATTGACGCCTTAGATCGTCAAAATCCCAATACGGTTGGAGGGCTCTGACCACAATGCTCCTAACGTTCCGACGGCCTTGCTGGCCAAGGCGAGGCGGGTCATACAGGAAGACAAGCAGTAGAAACTCTCAACGTGTGCGGGCAGGCATTATCTTACTGAAGGGTAAGCCCAATTTGACTTGCCATGAAGGGCAACAAAACTGGGAGAAGAACGTCGCCGAAGTACTGATGTGCTGTAAAGGTACCGCGGATGATAACCAAAAGGGTCCTGCTAGGAAAAGAAATGACAACCCAGACTATCACTCCTTTTTGCCGGGCAATATGGCTGGCGACAGTCAGGTTGGTATCCCATCGCTGTCTGCGGAGTCTACAGACACGGCTTCGGCCTGTAATCTCACTGATTGGAGTAGATTTGTCTTCAGTGATCGGTTCCACTTCGAACTGAGCCCCCTACCCCTCGCTCCATATGGGTGGAACAAGCCCCATGCACCTTAGTCAATCGAATTAAAAATAATAATAATGAGAAACAGAAACAATATTTGGTGCTGTTTTCTAGTTTAAATTAAAAAGCAAAACTGGGCACTTAAAAATCGAAAATATATACATTTTTAAAAACATAGCGCACGAATGTGAAAATCTTCTGAGAAAAACACTGCAGTACTGTACTTTCACTTAAAATCCGAAGGCCCTGCTCTAGAGAGAGAAGTATTGGCAGAGGAGATAGTATGTTCCATAGCTTTGAGGGGTCTGTGTAGAAAGATAAGGGTAAGTTAAATAGGAAAAATATGGAGATGAGGGGTAGGAGTTGAGATGGATAGTGGGAAAGGCAGTCGGTGACAAAGACAGAGAGTGAGGGGTAGTGTGTCATGTGGGTGGCACAGTGGTTGCAAGAGGAAAGGCATGGGGATGGATGGAGAGGGAAAAAAGAGAGGAGCCTAGATGTTGAGTGCGATATGTGGGGAAGAGTCAAAGTAAATTGGAAGGATAAATACTGGGGCGAATATCATTGTCTGGGAGAGGGATTTGGTTGAAGTTGCGTTGGAATAGGATTCAAAGTGTATGCAGGTGTGGGGAGGGATGTGATTGTGAAGGCGTGGCAGCATACCAGGATTAATGACAGAGGAGAGACAATGGGATTATATCAATCTAGCTTGCAAACAGAATAGGAGATGCAAAGGTGTTCGATGTGGATAAGGAGGGGTGGGAAATTGATGAGATGTTAGAAAATCCAGGTAGGTGAAGGTAAACAGGTGTAGAAGGCGAGACGGGGTGCTTGGCGTTTTAGGATTTGAAAGGACTTATAGAACTTTCGTTGGTTGGAGGTCCATACAAGATTTGCATAACACAGGATTGATGATGGTCGAAGTACAGAGGATATACAATGTAGACTGGCAATGGCAAGGAAAGCGTTTCTGAAGAAGAGAAATTTATTAACATCGAGTATTGATTTAAGTGTCAGGAAGTCGTTTCTGAAAGTATTTGTATGGAGTGTAGCCATGTATGGAAGTGAAACATGGACGATAAATAGTTTAGACGAGAAGAGAATAGAAGCTTTCGAAATGTGGTGCTACAGAAGAATGCTGAAGATTAGATGGGTAGATCACACAACTAATGAGGAGGTATTGAATAGGATCGGGGAGAAGAGGAGTTTGTGGCACAACTTGACTAGAAGAAGGGATCGGTTGATAGGACTTGTTCTGAGGCATCAAAGGATCACCAATTTGATACTGGAGGGCAGCGTGGAGGGTAAAAATCGTAGAGGGAGACCAAGAGACGAATACACTAAGCAGATTCAGAAGGATGTAGGCTGCAGTAGGTACTGGGAGATGAAGAAGCTCGCACAGGATAGAGTAGCATGGAGAGCTGCATCAAACCAGTCTCAGGACTGAAGACCACAACAACAACAGGATGGATTGCATCAGTGTTTTGTAAATGTGGAGAATAGTGGAGAGTTATAACCCCAAGTTCGGCCTGTTAGTAGTTTTCGTAGTTTTAATCTATTGTGGGCTTTCTGTTAGATGGTCAGGAGGTGAGGTTTCCATCTTCATTGCCAGTCGAGGGTTAGTCCATGATATTTTAGTGTGTTAGTTAGCTGGATAGGATGGTTATAAATGGTAAGGTGGAAGTCATGGAGGCAGAAGGAGCAGGTGGTTCATTTTATAATTATTACCTGGATTTTGGAGGAGCCATTGGTTACACCAGGAGGTAAACTGATTGAGGTTAATTTGGAGGGATCGTTGGGATTTGTGGAGCGAAGGGCAGAGGGCGAGGAAAGCAGTATCATCAGCATACTGAAGGAGATGGACTGGTGGAGGTGGCTTGAGCGTATCAGCTGTGTAGAGAAAATAAAGGAGAGGAGAGAGGACAGAGCCTTGGTGCACTCCTGCAGTGGGATGGAAGGTACTGGAACTGGTATTGTTAATAGCAACAAAGGATGGGCGATTGGATAGGGACAGACATAGTTAATTGGAAGTGCATATGGCTGGAGTTTGAAAAGGAGAGCAGAGTGCTATACACAGTCATAGGATTTATCTAGGTCTAGGGACACAAAAATAGCGGATTTATGGGAGTTTAGTTGGTGGAAGAGGAGATCGGTGAGATGCATGAGCTGGTTATCAGAGGTGAAATTGGGGTAGAAGCCACACTGGTTAATGAGAAGAAGGTGGTGTGGGTTCAAGTGTTGGTGGATTGGTCGAGAGAGGATGGATTTGAAAACCTTGCTAAAGAACGAGGTGAGGAGACAGTTGGAGGAGGGATCAGTATAAAGATTTTGGGATTTAAGGAAAATTAGGATTTTGGATGTTTTCCACTGATAATCTGTGAAGAGGACAGTGGTGTAAAGGGTTGAAAGGCTGATTAAAAAGAAAAGTGGTCACTCTTTGAGGTAATGATAAAGAATGCAATCATGACTGGGGGAAAATGTTGCATTTTTTGTGGAGTACTTGTTGTATGGCTCTAAGCACTATGGGACTTAACAGCTGTGGTCATCAGTCCCCTAGAACTTAGAACTACTTAAACCTAACTAACCTAAGGACAACACACTCATCCATGCCCGAGGCAGGATTCGAACCTGCGACCGTAGCAGTCACACGGTACTTGTTGTATGTCGCTTGCTGTAATCGGTATACTTAATTCTGTTTGTGGTATGTTGTCTAAGTACTGGGAGCTGGGAGCAAGGAGTGGTACAGTTATATCTGTACATTCGTCGATGGTACATAAAAGTGAGCAATCCAAATGTGGGTCCTCAGGGATGGAGAATATGTCGGACAGGTAGGATGCAAAATGGTTAGCTTTTCTCAGGTTGTCAAGAAAGGGATGGTTATCGTGGAGAAGCAGGTAATGAGGTATGGGGTTATTGTAAGTGAATCGATGGAATGCTTTCCAGTACTGGGAAGAGTAACTGGAGAGTTTAGTCTTGAGTTTGGTGCATGTCTGGCGCCAGTCCCTGCGTTTTCTTGCTTTTAATAAATTCCTGATATGTCTCAGTATCTGTAGGTGGTGTGTGAGTGTATCCCAGTCACAAGTCTGCATGAGGGAGTGGTACATTCGACAGGATTCTTAGACGAGTAGTAGGGCTTCTGGGGACTGTGTGGGGCTGATAGGATATGTAGTCTAGGTACAAATGTGAATGGATATTGCGTCTGACAAGGTCTGCTGCAGGAGGGATGTGGCGTGAGGGATATCATCAGGTTGCTGGAAGGGCGGGGATGACTTTCAATCTGGGTTTCTACAGATTCCCAGCAGACATTCCACTTGGTGTAGGAGTAGTTCCGGATAACTCTTGGGTGGAGATTGGGATGAGGTGTTCAGGGATGAGGTTGCCTGTAGGAGATGGTGAGAAGTACACGTAGCTGTTCACTTCCAATGAGATAGAGGACTTCTGCAGTGAGGTGTCCAAGGAGGTTGGGTGACGCTAGGATGACGTCAGGGTCTTATTGCTGTCTGGATGGGTGTGATGTTGGATGGCAACACTGTCACGTTGCGGGGTGTCGGTAAACTAGTGCCACTGCTGGAGTTCTGCGCGTGATCTAGTATGGATGTTCACCCGATCTAGTATGGATGTTGAGGTTTGTGGCAATAATATAGGTGGAAAAGGTACAATCAATCTGTGTGATGAAGTCATAGGGGATGGATTGATTAGGTCAGATGTAGACTGTGGCACAGTTAATTGTGAGGGTTTGGAAAAAGAGGGTAAGGGCTTGATGGAAGTGTTGTATAAGGATTGTGGCCAAACAGGGGTGTTCTTTTTGTGGACAACTGCAACTCCGCATCTGGCCAGGAAAAGGTGGTTATATGTGTGGCGGAGGGTATAGGAAGAGGTTCAGATGGTGTGATAGGGTTAGAGGAACATTTCATAATGATAAATGTATGGACGTTGTGTTGGATAGAGTATGCAGTAAAACATGTTTACCCGTAGGGAGGGAGCAGATGTTGTTGTACAGAACTTTGTAGTGCTTTCGCGCCATTATAAGGGAAAGATCTGTTTGAGTGGATGAAGTCTGAGGAGGTGTAGACAAAGGTGTTGAGGTGAGTGAAGACGAAGTAAACCTGGTTGTGGGAGTAGGTAGCTTGGGTGTTGAGATGGAAGATGAAGCAGCCAGCAAGGAAAATTTGTAGGTGTAGATGTTGGAATGGATGGATGTTTTAGAAGACTATTGTAATGAATTTCATAATATCACCTGCTGTGGGAGCTGGGCAAAGGGAATTGTTGGGATGAGTGAGGATATCAATGGAATGGATTGGGACAGGGAGTTCAGGATTGGTAGGTTGTGGCTTAGCTTTGCATTACGCAGAGGGGAGTCATTGTAGGTGTTATAGGTAGGAGGGGATGCTAGCATAGGACACTGTTTAAGTAAATGTGAGGGATTGGCAGCGTGGAGAGGTAGGTGGGTCTTTACAGTCTGCAGTATGATGGCCATTGTAATGAAGACTTTTTGGTGGCAGTAGGACTGAGGATGGGATTTTGAAGGTTCAACCTTGTGGCAGTGGTGGCAGATCAGAGCTACCTCTTTACGGAGATGGTCTAAGATGGCGGCAGATTCAGAGAAGACATGGACAAAGCAAATGGAGCCAAGGTCGTTATTGATATGAAGGGCTTTTCAGACTTCCAAATCTGGGTGACTGTTCAATTCAGATGTCACTTTCTCATCTATGATCTCAAGATCGACCTTTGTAATCACTGCTGTGAGGATGGTGGGGAGGCTGAGGTTACTTTCTCCATGGATGAGTTGGTGAGAGGTGTTGAGGACGCTTTGGGACCAAAAGTAATACAAGGAATTTTGGAGAGGAGGACAGCATGGAAGATCAGATTTAGGGACATTAGTAAGAAGGAGTCTTTCCTTGGGAGGATTTGTTGGTTGAGGAAGCTTGGTAGGTATTTTTTGATTTCGAGGGTGAGAGATTTTGGTTTAAGGAACTTCGGGTCAGGGTTGGAGTGGGTGAAGGTGTAGGTGGTAGGGGAAAATATTGAAGGAGGAGGAGCTTTATCCATATGCTGGGTGTCAGCAGGTCCAGTTTGCGTTTTCTTTTTTCTTTTTTTAGATGTCAGAGTGTAAGAGATATCAATGGTTTGACGTTTTGTAGGTTTCTTAACGGCTGTTGGAGGGAAGGATAGTTGTGGGATGGGGCATGATGGGATATGATGTTGCTGATGGTTACCTGAGAGTGGTGCTCGTCCTGTAGCACTGCTTGCGTTAATCAGTGCTGTGTGGCTCGATGAGGTGATGCTTGTGGCATCAAAAAATGTTCAAATGTGTGTGAAATCTTATGAGACTTAACTGCTAAGGTCATCAGTTCCTAAGCTTACACACTACTTAAATTATCCTAAGGACAAACACACACCCATGCCCGAGGGAGGTCTCGAACCTCCGCGGGGATCAGCTGCACAGTCCATGACTGCAGCGCCCGAGACCGCTCGGCTAATGCCGCGCGCCACTTGTGGCATCATTTGTCACAACTGATACTCAGCAGGTGGTGACATGTGCAGCAGTGGTGAAGGTGACGCGAGTCTAGGCTGGAAGAGATAAGGTAGGGGGAGCAGGAGAAAGAGTGAAGATCATGTAACTGCTGTAAGAGGACTGGACAGAGTGAGGGGGCGAGGGAGATGTAGGGGCGACTAAGAGGGCATACTCCATGTGGTGACAGTGGGAGAAGGATATGGAGAGGTATAGAAGATGGACATAGTAGGGTGATCCATGGCGGTGGACAGTAATGAATGGCGCTAATTGCGGTGAGCGACCGCCGAAGCAGCGCTGGACGATGGTGACGAGGTGTGGTGAAGTTGTGATTGATAACATCTCTCCTATGTGACAGGGATGGAAGCAGCTACGTCAGAAGTGAAACTGTGGCGGCGATCAGCACATGGAGACGGCGGCGGTGACAAACAGGTGATGAAATAGTGGTGACGCTGATAGAAGTGAAGATTGGTAGTGAAGGTGCAGGCTGGCGATGATCAGTGGCGAGTTCGAGATCCCGATGCGAAAACGAAGACTGGCAGCAAATGCGATGACAGGTAGCGAACGCTCGCAAAGGCGATAACACTTAACAAGGACAGCCAGCGAAGGCCCCGACGAAGACGATTGGAAACTATTCCCTATCGGAATTTAAAACCTGAGAGCTGGCCAGGCACTTCTAATTCTCGAGTAGAAGAGGAGCTCCAACCCTGGAATGTGCATTATTCGCTTCCTCAATTTGTGAAGTTCTTTCTCTTTATTGAATCATTATATTTTTCTGAAATTGTAATCATTTATTTGTCTGCACACGTACATCATATCTACAGATTTTCGTCCCATTCGGATAATTCCTTCGTGATTCGTCGTTTTTTCATTGGTCTTACAGAGTATGTGAGTAATATAAGCCAGTTACTTTAAAACATCAATGCAATGCATATTGCCGAACAGCACAGGTTCATGCTAGAGGCAACACTGTCAGAAGGTAAATTATCCTACCGCCATCAGGTGGCATTCAAAGCACAATACCAGCAGAATCTATTTCATAAATGACAGATAAGAGTAAGAATGAATAAAATGTAAATTAAATTACCAATATACTTCCAATTTTGGTTCATATGTTATGTAAACAGCAAAATAACAAATTTGTATGGGTCAATATGTTTGCACCTATATAGCTCTCGTATGTATTTAGCAAACTTGGCGCAACATAAGAGTTGTACAAGATAAAATATGTGTACCCTTCAGACACACCTCAACCAGTTTACCGCCTGATGCAACCAGTGGCTCCTTTGCAACAACCCTTCCAAGACTCAGGCAATCGGCACAGGGCATACCACCTCCTCCTTCTGGCTCCACGATTTTTACCTCACCATTTACAGTCGTCCTATCCACCTCACTCCTACACTGAAATACCTTCACCTCACCATCTACCATCAGCTCAACTGGACTCCCCATCTCCTTATTATCCAAGACAAAGCCCACAATAGACTCCACCTCAAGAAACTCCTGTCCAGCCAGACATTGGGACTGCACCCTTCCACCATCCTTCACACCTACAAATCTTTGATCGACCCCATCCTTTGTTATGCTAGCGTCCCCTGGATTTCTGCCCAACCCAGTTTCTATAAAGCCCTCGAAACCCTCGAACTCTGTGTCCTTGGCCTCGATTTCCGAATCCACCTCCTGTCCCCCATCCTGATTCTGTATGACTTCATCTCCTTCCCACACGATCTCCTTTTCCTTGAACACATCCACACCTTGTAAATCGTCTGCTGACTCGATTACCCCCACCCCTGGTGTCTTCTATCCTCTCTACCCCCAGCCTGTTGCTGCTCCTTTATCGTTGTGTCCCATCCTTTCTACATCTCCATTCCTTCCATCTCCTTTCCTAACGCAACTTTTAGCACCTGCCCCTCCTGGATAATGAACTTTGTCCTGATCACTACCCCTCCTACCAAATCCAACCCCACATTCCCCCCTCCTACTCTTCCGGGCTCCCTCTCCCCTCCTCTTCCCTTCCCCTGAGCGGTTTTCCTCCTTGCTGCTCCTCCCTCCCTTTCCCATATCCCCCTTCTGTGGCTCTGCACTCCCTTGTGACTTGCCTTCTCCTTTCATCTCCCGCCTCACCCATCTTCTGCCCCTTGGTGTGCCCCTGACCCCCCTTTTTTCTTTTCCCCCCACCCCCTTTAACCCCCCCTCTCACCACTGCACCTTCCTCTCCCCCCTTTTTCCCTCCTCTCCTTTGGCAGGTCTGTCCTGGCAGTTTTTATCCTTCGTGTGTGCTCCATCGCTTACAGTGGTTTTATAAGTGTCTCTCGTTCTGGTGTGTTTTTATATTGTGGCCAACTTTTAACTTGTGCATGTGACTCCAGTGTATTTTACGTGCTCCACAACTCGCCAACAGCGTTCTTTTAACTTTATGTCGACTTTTTTAACTGTCCCACAATGAACCTCTACGTGTCAGTGTATATTTTAACCCCATTGTCTCCGTTTATTATGGTTTTATGTCCCCCTTTTTCCACCTTTTTACGTATAGTTTCCTCTTTTTATTTCACTGTAATGTCTCTCGGCTAAGGAACGGCGTATTGTGCTGCCAACAGCCCTACCCGGACCAGAAAAATAAATAAATAAATAAAATATTGCGCCGCTAAGTGGAAGGCTACAGAGCAAAAAGAGAGAAATCGTGGAGCCCAACTTCAAAAACAAATAGTCAACAACAGCGTAATAAAAGGTAATGACTCAAAAGAAGCCAGAGCGTAATCCAGCTTTCGTGACTGCAGCACATCAGAGTACAAAGTTTCGTTCTGTGAGTTTCACAAAAGTTCTCATATGAAATGACTTGTTTTAAAATTTTTCTGTGCTGTTTTGTATAAACCCATTACTTTGCTATGCATTTGTTTGCTTATCAGGCAGAACTATCTAAAATATATTTTCGCTCTCTTTAGTATGGATAGGAACCGTTATTGCTATGTTCAGATGCTAACTTAGTTGGTGACCCTTCGCTTACAGGTCCAAGCAGTATTGGCTACGGTCACACAAGTTAAAACTGCTGCTAAAGGGCATCACTGTGGGGGGCCAGATGTGGCGATTTGAGGGACATCCAGCACATCCCATGTGTCCCCTGATCGATCCACTACCGTGGCCACTGTGGATACTGCCTGCACTGAGGTTCACCTCTAACCTGTGGTCGAGTGTGAGGTCGTGTCAAGGTGTGGCAGGCAGTGAAAGACATTCTGAGGGGCCAACTGGAGGGCCTTCCCAGTTCGTCTGATGAACACTTTCGGGCGCTGTCTGTGATTGACGAAGTTCCTGAGCCAGATGCAATCACTCACCCTGTTCCAGAGGAAGCCTTTTGGCCCACAAGGTCTGCGCATTCATGGAGGATGGGTTTAATTATTGCTGGAGGCTCCAGTTCAGACGTGTATTGGCGCCCCTTAGTGTATGGCTGCCAAGGAGGTGAAGGAAACCAGTATGGGCTCTGTGTGCATACCGGGAGCGGTCATTCCAGGTTTGGAAACGGTGCTTCTGGATGTCATAAAGAGCACAGGGTGCAGCCAGCTGCTGGTGGTGGATCATGGCGGTACCAATGACGTTCGTCACTTTGGATTGGAAGACATTCTCTCTGGTTTTGGGCGGCTAGCTGATATGGTAAAAACTGCCAGTCTTGCTTGCAGGATGAAAGCAGAGGTCACCATCTGCTGCATTGTCCACAAAACCGACTGTGGTCCTTTGTTACAGAGCCGAGTGGACGATGTGAATCAGAGGCTGCAGATTCCTCGACCTGGGCCCTCGGGTGGTGGTTTTACAGCTTCTGCTTAGTAGGTCATGGGTCCACTACACACAGGATGTGGTTAGATGTATAGTGGTGGCCGTGTGTGGGGGGGGGGGAGGGAGGGAGGGGGGGGTCTGGGTGGTTGTTTAAGTTAAGCGGTCTTTGGAAACTATAGAAAGGGTGTCAGTCTACAAGGGTGCAGGGCAATCACAGGAAGGTAGACCTAGCAACAGTCGGCATTGTGGTTGTAAATCGTCAAAGCTGTGTTGGAAAGAGCCAGAGCTCCAAGCGCTAATAGAGAGCACTGAAGCTCAAATCGTTGTTGGTATTGAAAGCTGGCTAAAGCCGGAAATAAGTTCAGCTGAAGTTTTTTCAAAGGCACTAACCGTGTTCAGAAAGAATAGATTAAATTCAGTTGGTGCTGCAGTGTTTATTGCTGTCAGAAGTAGTTTACGATTGTTGTGAAATGTAAGTAGCTCCTGCGAGTTACTACGGACAGAAGTTATACTTGAAGACCGAAATAAATTAATAATTGATTCGTTTTACCAACCCTCTCACTCAGATGATACAATTGCTGAACAGTTCTAAGAAAACTTGAGTCTTATTTCGAAGATGTACCCCACTCATTCAATTATAATTGCTGGTGCCTTACATCTTCCCATTATAATTTGCACAAAAATACATTTTTAAAACTGGTCGTAGGGATAAAACGTCGTCCGAAATTGTACTGAACGCTTTCTCAGAAAATAACGAGTATTCGAACAATTACTTCAGGAGCAAACTCTAAATGTAAATTCTTGCGAAAACATATTTGATGTCCTAGCAAAAAAATAATCCTGAGTAAATAGGGAGTATCATGACGGACAGAGGGATTAGCGACCACAAGTCAGTTGTAGCGAGAATTAATACCATAACATCCGAACCTACCAAAAATAAACGCAAAATATATTTATTTAAAAAAGCGGACATATATTCACATGAAGCTTTTCTAAGAGACACTTTCCACTCCTTTAGACTCGACTATGTCTACATCTACATCTACATGTATACTCCGCAAGCCACCCAACGGTGTGTGGCGGAGGGCACTTTACGTGCCACTGTCATTACCTCCCTTTCCTGTTCCAGTCGCGTATGGTTCGCGGGAAGAACGACTGTCTGAAAGCCTCCGTGCGCGCTCTAATCTCTCTAATTTTCCATTCGTGATCTCCTCGGGAGGTATAAGTAGGGGGAAGCAATATATTCGATACCTCATCCAGAAACGCACCCTCTCGAAACCTGGCGAGCAAGCTACACCGCGATGCAGAGCGCCTCTCTTGCAGAGTCTGCCACTTGAGTTTATTAAACATCTCCGTAACGCTATCACGGTTACCAAATAACCCTGTGACGAAACGCGCCGCTCTTCTTTGGATCTTCTCTATCTCCTCCGTCAGACCGATCTGGTACGGATCCCACACTGATGAGCAATACTCAAGTATAGGTCGAACGAGTGTTTTGTAAGCCACATCCTTTGTTGATGGACTACATTTTCTAAGCAATCTCCCAATGAATCTCAACCTGGTACCCGCCTTACCAACAATTTATTTTTTATGATCGTTCTACTTCAAATCGTTCCGCACGCATACTCCCAGATATTTTACAGAAGTAACTGCTACCAGTGTTTGTTCCGCTATCATATAGTCATACAATAAAGGATCCTTCTTTCTATGTATTCGCAATACATTACATTTGTCTATGTTAAGGGTCAGTTGCCACTCCCTGCACCAAGTGCCTATCCGCTGCAGATCTTCCTGCATTTCGCTACAATTTTCTAATGCTGCAACTTCTCTGTATACTACAGCATCATCCGCGAAAAGCCGCATGGAACTTCCGACACTATCTACTAAGCGTAGACAAGCTATGGTTTGAATTCAGGTAAATAGTATCGACGGTAATTGAGACATATATACCACAAAATTAATAAGAGATGGTACTGATCCTCCATGGTACACAAAACAGGTCAGAGCACTGTCACAGAAGCAACGAAAAAAGCATGCCAAAGTTAAAAGAACGCAAAATCCCCACGGTTGGCGAACTTTTACACAAGCTCAAAATTTAGCGCCAACTTCAGTGCCGAATACTTTTAATAGTTTCCACAACGAAAATATGTCTCGAAATCTGGCACAAAACCCGAACAGATTCTGGCCATATGTAAAGTACACAACCGCAAGACGCACTGGTGACAGTGCCACAACAGCAGACTTACCAAAAACGGCTTTCCGAAACTCCTCCACCAAAGATCACGAAGTAAATATTCCAGAATTCGAACCCAGAACAGCTGTCAACATGAGTAACTTAGAAACAGATAACCTCAGTGTAGTGAAGTAGCTTAACTCAATAAAGGCAAGGCCTCCGATCCATATTGCATACCAGTTAGGTTCCTTTTAGAGTATTCTGATACATTTGCTCCATACTTAACAATCATATACAACCCTTCGCTCTTTGAAAGATCCGTACCTAAAGACTGGAAGTTACACAGGTCACACCAATACCCAAGAAAGGAAAAGGAGTAATCCGCTGTATTACAGACCCATATACTGACGTCGTTTTGCAGTAGGATTTTGGGACATATATTGTGTTCGGACGTTATGAATTAGCTCAAAGAAAACGATTGACAAATATTCAGCACGGATTCGCAAAACATCACTCTTGAGAAACACAAGCAGCTCTTTACTCTCACGAAATAATGAGTGTTATCCACAGGGGACGTCAAATTGATTTCATATTTTTAGATTTCCATAAGGGTTTCGAAACCGTTCCTCACAAGCATCTTCCAATCAAATTGCGTGCCTATGGAGTATCGACTCAGCTGTAAGACTGGATTAGTTATTTCCTGTCAGCAAGGTCACAGTTCTTAGTAACTGACGGCAAGTCATTTAGTAAACCAGAAGTAATACTGGCGTTCCCCAGGGAAGTGATATGGGCCCTCCGTCGTCCCTGATCTACATAAACGACACAGGAGACAATCTGAGCAGCCTTCTTAGACTGTTTGCAGATGATGCCATGATTTATCGTCTTGTAAAGCCATCACATGATCAAAATCAATTTACAAATAATGTAGGCAAGATATTTGTATGGTGCGAAAAGTGACATGTCACTTTAAATAATAAAAGTGTCAAGTCTTCCACACGAGTATTAAAAGAAGCCCGTTAAGTTTCGTTTACTCGATAAATCGCACAAATCGCAAGGTCGTAAATTCAACAAAATACTTATGGACTACAATTACGAATAACTTAAATTGGAACGATTACTTAGTTAATGTTATGGGCAATACAAATCAAAGACTGTGATTCATTGGCAGAACACTTGGAAAGTGCAACAGGTCTACCAAACAGACTGCTTGCTAGTCCTCGAGGGCTGGAGTGTATAAGCTTAAATGCTGGTACTGCTTTAAATTTTAAACAGCGTATTTGGGGAGGGAAGGTCAATATTTTACACAGTGATAGTATAAGTAATTCTGAACAAAAAATGTTATATGAACATAGGTCCACAAATGCTTCGTTAGTGAGGTATGGACATTGAAAGGAACTTTAATTCTGGAAAATTTATGTGCACGCAATACAGCTGGACCGTAACGTGATTTTCTTGAAAACAATGGTACAAAGAAGTACAGTTAGGTTACACATTTTTACATAATGTTTATTTACTTTGCATTTAGTAGATAATGCATTACAACATGGATGTTACATGTATTCAGTTGAAAAAGACGTACCACGTCTTTTACAAACGGCTTTAACACTTATCGTACAGATGTTGTACAGTTCACAGAACAGGTTCGAATAGCCCACCATGAACGGCAATGCATTTTTGCGCTCTATCGATAACATGTGTTGCTTGCTCAGTTGCCTGTGGTTCGTTCCTAATCAATTCAGCAGCGTCCACGATGCGACGAAGCAGTTCATCTCGTGTATTTAGCTTCATTTTGTGCACCTCTGATTTCATCCAACCCCATAAACATAAATCTAAAGGTGTAAGTTCAGGTGATCTTGGAGGCAAATTAATAGCACCGCCACGACCAATCCAGTGATTAGGGTAGGTGCGGCTGAGATGGTCCCTCACACGTAAGTAAACACGTGGATGAGCACCGTCATGTTGAAAGTACATTTCAGTTCGCATGGCTAAAGGAACGTCTTCCAATAGTTGCACAAACGAATTTTCCAAAATATTGCAGGTACCTCTCTCCCGTCAATCGCTGATTGATAATAAATGGACCTATCAAAAGGTTACCGATCATGCCGCATCAAACATTTATGGCAAAACAAAACTGTAAATTGCTATCCACTGAAGCGTGTGTATTTTCCCGTGACCATCGATGATTATTGGGTGTGTTGTTTATTCCATGTCGTGAAAACTGGGCTTCATCAGTGAATAGTATGTATGGAAGCAAATGACTATTCTCAGTTACCCAGTGACAGAATTGAAGTCGTTGGGCATTGTCACCAACGTGGAGATTTTGGACACGCTGTATGTGAAATGGATACACGTTTTCCGCATCTAATGTTTCCCATACACGTGTCTATGGGACATTCATAGGCAGGGACATTCTTCGTATGCTCGTACAGGGACTTCGCTCAACACTTGCCATAATTGCTTCCTGTTCTTGCAAAGTTTGTTGACATGCACGCTCGGACGAAAAATGTCTACTTGGAAGGGAGCCCGTTGCACGCAAAGTGATAAACATTTCGGTAAACTCCCTGCGATTAGCTAATCGTCGAGTCGGAAAGCGCCTGTGGTATTTTTCCCTTGCAGCGGTAGCACTACCGTCGTAGAAGCCATGAACATACGCCATATCTGCATATTCCTCATTACTATAGACGTGTGGCATTGTTAGCAGCGCTCGTACGAACACAGTTAACACCACACACTACATGGCTAACCGATCCGTCGCCGGTACGCTACACAATGCGGCTTACACAGCACAACAGCGCAAACAACGGATGACTGTTGCGGCCTTTCATATGGTTAATGAAACGCACCCACAGACTCAGATTTGCAAATATTAAAAGTTTTGGCTGGTTTCGTTGTCTAGGGGCTGGGATACGTAGTTGCCGCATTACAGGCCAAATACTGCTCAGTCTACACTATACGACAAGAATACACACATGAATCGAATCGTCGAAGGTTTTAATCACTCGGCAATTGCGAATTATGAAAGTAACATATAAATTTATACACTACTGGCCATTAAAATTGCTACACCAAGAAGAAATGCAGATGATAAACGGGTATTGATTGGACAAATATATTATACTAGAACTGACATGTGATTACATTTTCACACAGTTTGGGTGCATAGATTCTGAGAAATCAGAACCCAGAACAACCACCTCTGACCGTTATAACGGCCTTTATACGCCTGGGTATTGAGTCAAACAGAGCTTGAATGGCTTGTACAGGTACAGCTCCCCATGCAGCTTCAACACGATACCACAGTTCATCAAGAGTAGTGATAGGCGTATTGTGACGAGCCAGTTGCTCGGCCACCATTGACCAGACGTTTTCAATTGTTCAGAGAGCTGGGGAATGTGCTGGCCAGGGCAGCAGTCTAACATTTTGTGTATCCAGAAAGGCCCGTACAGGACCTGCAACATGCGGTCGTGCATTATCCTACTGAAATGTGGGGTTTCGCATGGATCGAATGAAGGGTAGAGCCACGGGTCGTAACACATCTGAAATGCAACGTCCACTGTTCAGAGTGCCACCAATTCGAACAATAGGTGACCGAGACGTGTAACCAATGGCACCCCATACCATCACGCCGGGTGATACGCCAGTGTGGCGATGACGAATACACGCTTCCAATGTGCGTTCACCGCGATGTCGCCAAGCAAGGATGCGACCAACATGATGCTGTACACAGAACCTGGATTCATCCGAAAAAGTGACGTTTTGCCATTCGTGCACCCAGGTTCGTCGTTGAGTACACCATTGCAGGCGCTCCTGTCTGTGATGCAGCGTCAAGGGTAACCGCAGCCATGGTCTCCGAGCTGATAGTCCATGTTGCTGCTACTGTCATCGAACTGTTCGTGCAGATGGTTGTTGTCTTGCAAACATCCCCATCTGTTGACTCAGGGATCGAGACGTGGCTGCAAGATCCGTTACTGCCATGCGGATAAGATGCCTGTCATCTCGACTGCTAGTGATACGAGGCCGTTGGGATCCGGCACGGCGTTCCGTATTACCCTCCTGAACCCACCTATTCCATATTCTACTAACAGTCATTGGATCTCGACCAGCGCGAGCAGCAATGTCGCGATACGATAAACCGCAATCGCGATAGGCTACAATCCGACCTTTATCAAAGTCGGAAACGTGATGGTACGCATTTCCCCTCCTTACACGAGGCACCACAGCAACGTTTTACCAGGCAACGCCGGTCAACTGGTGTTTGTGTATGTGAAATCGGTTGGAAACTTTTTCCTCATGTCAGCACGTTGTAGGTGTCGCCACTGGCGCCAACCTTGTGTGAATGGTCTGAAAAGCTAATCATTTGCATGTCACAGCATCCTCTTCCTGTTGGTTAAATTTCGCGTCTGTAGCACGTCATCTTCATGAAGTAGCAATTTTAATGGCCAGTAGTGTAAATGAAAGAGTGCAATTCCATAAAATCTGCAGGTACTATCTTAACGACTGTAAATGATGAGTACGATAGTAGAAGTAATTTTGAGAATGTGGTATGTTTCTGCAAAACACTTATTGGTGTTGATGGTCAAGCAATTAAATAAATTATAAATTGAATAACAGGGAAACAATAGGTTCCTGCTGCACGTAATTAGTTATGAACAACAACATAGCTCGTGAGATATTCACTTCTAAACGCACACTACGTCTTCACTGCAGAAGCCATGGAAATCACACAACAGCACAGGTCGGCACTTCGAAAAGTTTCTATCCTCTGCGACCACGCGCAAA
This sequence comes from Schistocerca americana, assembly GCF_021461395.2. Classification (NCBI taxonomy): domain Eukaryota; kingdom Metazoa; phylum Arthropoda; class Insecta; order Orthoptera; family Acrididae; genus Schistocerca; species Schistocerca americana. Next base: position 345,690,720 of record NC_060130.1, read on the forward strand.
CTGCTCCACTGTCCAAGTCTTTCCGCCGACTGTGTGTCCGTCGCGCCGTCCAGCACCTCCCGTGTCCTGTGCAGTACTGTTCCGGACTACCGCCGAACTGCCCCGTCCTCTCCGGATACGATGCTCCTCCCCACTGCCATACAGTCTCTCCATGTGTCCTTTTTGCAACGATCGCTTTGATTGGCTAGAGCGCTCCCGCCCTGTCTTCAAGCCAACCCACACTCACAACGTAATGAAACTTACACCAAATACTAGATTTACATTTAAATACTTAGAAATAAATAAATATTCCTACGGCTGGACGATAAACACGCTCTTACATACATCATTAAATACATAAACAAATTAAATATACATATATCAAAGGAATAGTAAGCAAAAGTAGGCCAGTAGCCTAACGTCTCTGTGCTTTCTAAAACACTGCAAATAATTAAACAATTTCTTCATGAATAGCATATATCGGATATAAACAAAGACATAGATGAATAAATATATTTATAAGCCTGCTGCTACCGTTTTTTCGTGTAACTGTGGAGTACTTATGGCCTGACGCGATCAATAGTAATCGGCCACTTTGACCTCCAATAACTTATGTACTATTCAAGTTACATGCCTGTAATTTACACCAATTTAGGTTTACACTAATAGCTTTCTAAAGACCCGAAGAATGACAAAATCTGAAGAACCGTTTACATTTTGGAAATTCGTTGCTGGGTGTTACTTGCATAATACATCGTCAGATACTAAATTTTAAACTAATAAAATATTGGAAATCTGATTTCACCATCAGAATCGTCGTGCAATAATGGTAATATACATTTTTCTTTTTGAGGTATCAAGATTCCTCTGACTACTATGAATTTCTACACGAACTGTGAAATGTCTGCCATTAAGGTTTCACGAAGTCCACCATCTTTGGCACTCGCCGGCATAGACATCTCCTTCATCGACACAAAGCACCGTCCTCGTCACAATGGAATTCCCAGCCTCCCAGCCACGCCGCGCCTGGACCCCGGCTAACGTTCGGCACTACGTGGTCCAGCTATTGTGCGGCATCACGCGGTTGCTAACGAGCAGCGGCTTTGACGAGCGTCCTGTGCGGCGGCGGCCCCAACTCCGAACATACAATATTTCCAGGGCGCCACAACTAGCCCGTTACCTCACGCTGTACTACGTACTGCGTACGTTACATGGGCATAATACGCGGTAGGTTGCTTAGCGTAAACATGGCATGTACCCATGCATTGTTTGCAAGAAAATAACGGTACGGTCCAGTCGTGTTGCGTATACGTTCACGTTGTGCACATCGGTTTTGCAGAATTAAACTTCCTTTCAACACCCATTACCCCCTAACGTAGGATTTGCGGACCTATGTTCGTACAACATTTTTGTTCAGAATTACTTATACTATCAATGTTTAAAATATTGACCTTCTTCCCCAAACACCCTGTATAGGCCAGGCCGGTAGGAACTTTGGAACAGGTTATAGGGAGTATACGTACGAGGCCAACACAAGTGCTTCGGGCAACCATTTGAATCCGAAGAAACATAGTCTCGACCCTATTACAAAAACCGCAAAATCGTACACGAAGCACCCAAGGGGTATATGCTCAATAATTTAGAAGAACTTGAGATATAATCTCATTGAATAAGATAATCACAACGAGTGATGGTGCAGCAGAAGGATTTTAGTAGAAACTTGCTTTTTGACATCTTCTATGATCAATAGCGACGCTTTAGTACTTTAACAAACCAGTTCCCCACATAATTTTATTGGCTCCTCGTGGATTACGCATTGGCTGGCTTAGAGTCATTTTATCTATGATTTTGTCATCATCTTTTATTACACTGTTGTTGACTGTTTATTTTTGCTGTTGGGTTCCACGATTTCTCTGTTTTTGGCCTGCAACCTTGCTCTTGGTGCCGCAATATTTTACTACAGCTGTCTTGCGTTTTACAATTCTTATGTTGCGTCAACTTTGCTAAAATCTTACGAGAGCTATCTATATAGGTTCAAATGTATTAATCCATATGGATTTGTTATTTTAATGTTTACGTAACACACGAACAAAAATTGAAAGTATATTGGTACCCTAATCTACATTTTATCCATGTTTACACTTATCTCTCATTTATCAAATGGAGTGTGCTGCTATTGTGCTTTGAGCACCATCTGATGGCGGCTGAATAATTCATCTTCTTACAGTGTCGCCGCTAGTATACACCTACACTTCATATGACTATGTACTATTTGAAGACATGCATTGTATTGATGTTTTAAAGTATTTGGTACGTATTACTCATGTACATTACTGTATTTGTACCCTATTAATTATAAGCCTTCTCAATTTGTGATCGACTGATATAACGTGCATTGTGAGAACTTCTCAATTTGCAATCTATCCCGTGCATCTATCCCGTGCATCCCATTTTTATTTCCTTTTGCGAAAAATGATGCCAAAGAAACCATTTAATAGAATCTGGTGACGCTAAAAAGCGAACTGCTTATGGTGAATGAAATTTTCAGTTCAGAGTACGCTTAAGACAGCTGCTAAACAGAAGGGCCACCTAAAATAATCCCCCCTGCTCTTTATTAATAATGTTCGAGTTGCAGTCGGTGCATCTGGATATTATTTGTAACTCTGATTTAGACCCAAATTATAGTTACAGAAATGTAAATAAACCTAACTGACCAATACTTTAGATATTCGTCTCCCAATCAACACAGTGGCTGCCAACGCCGTCGCGTCTTCGAAGCGCATCGGTCCCAAGTGACAGCCAGCTCAAGAAACACATTGGCTGCACAAACGTAATCTTCCTGCTACTAGTCTAATGGAGAACAGACAGCAATGTAGATGAAGTTTGTCAAATATGAGTCCTTCGATTTTCTTCCTACAGTGATTCAGAATTATACTGCAAAATTCTCTCGGTACTTTCTTGACATTTCCAACAAACAATCTGATTGATTCCCCTTTAATGTGTGACATTGGGTTATCAAAGTTGTGATTTGATTCCAGGAAGGCCATTCCATGCAGAATTTGTAACTAATCTCATATTTTACGTCTCGAGTTACTCGTGGCATTAATCACTATGGCAATGACAGTATGCTAGTAGCAATACTGCCTCGCTAACTATGAGGAAGCATGGGTGATTTGTGAAGCGAGAAACGCATTAGCTTTTGATTCAGATCTCGCTGGATACATAGAAACGTTGTTCTATTTCTTTCTCTTCTCTCACCGAGCTACAAACTTCCAAATCGAAATCAGTAGGGAAATCTTCTACATATTAAGTCTTCTCGTAACCTCGATTTAGTACCCCGCAGATCTAAAGGTGAAAGATTTAAGAAACTGCAACATTCCACCCTTGTGAAAACATATTTTTCTGCTTGTGCTGATATAACTTTTATTTGTTGTGGATATAAAACTTGACTTATTTATGCGTGGCACAGAATAACTTAATAAGGTTTCTTTTCGGGTCTACTGTCGCCGCTAGATTTACATATTTTCGTGCTAGTCCCTCACATGCTTCTTAGGTACGACACAGGACTTCACGTAGATAAACGGCGTAAAGGAACATGGCGGTGTATAACGTAACTATATCGGTGCTTGAGAAACAGCGTGCTGTAATCGAGTTTCGAATTGGAAGAGTCGTCCATACATGGAGCATCCTCTCCTTCAACCTGCGACATATGCAGCAATCCGACGCCTTGGGTTCCCTGTGATCGATCATCTTCCATACAGTCACGACTTCACTCCATCCTATTTTCACCTGTTTCCAAAACTTAAAGAAGTCCTTCGAGGATTTATAGTGATGAAGCGATGGAAGCAGAGGTGAGGTTGTGACTCCGTCAACACAGTCAAACATTCTACAGTGACGGTGTCAACGAACTGGTCTCTCGTTGGGTGAAATGTGTTCTTCAACAGAGTGACTTTGTTGAGAAATAAATATGTAGATATAATAAAAGGCCGAGAAGAACAGTTTTAGGTGATGCGGGAAATTACTTTAAGTTTTACAACATTGCTGACAGGAGAGATCATTGTAAAAAGAAGGCAAGTTTGACAAAATGTTGCTAAAACAGAAAACGCGTTACATTACCTGAAAATGCGTTTCAATAATAACAAAAATTTGTATTGTTATTTTTTTCTCCAATAGGCCGACTAAGCAGCATGTATAAATTTCTGTTCCTTATTCGTTGTTATTTTATTTTTTGCACTACTCTTTCTTCTGTCCGCTACGTATTTTCTTCCTGTCTTCTGACTGCTTCAGACAGGTGTTTTTATTCTCCCACTTTGTAATCCTTCCGTATTCAGTACCTTTTCCTCAAACATTTCTGTGGGATATGTATCTTCATCTTTTACATTATTTTTTCTTCCTTCTGTTTTACTGTATGAATCTAGCTTGCTGTTGATCTTATATCCCAGAAGTATTTGACGATCTTTGTTATTAACGTAGTATCTTATTTCCGATATAAATGTCCAAAAAGTACTAGTTTTCGTTCTCTCATTATTTCTTATATGTTTACCATGTTTCTATAAATGTCATCGTTACCTTGTAATTTCCGCCCTCCATAGTTCTTCTTAGGTCTAACACTTCTCAGGTGATTCCCATTTATAGTGTTTCTAATTTATCTAAATTATAGTTTAATGCAAGACATTCACTTTCATACTGGCATACTGGCTTCAACAGTTTATTGCATGGCCAAGTTTTTCCATTTTTAGACAAGCATTTTCCATTGTAAAGGTCTTTAACTATCTCGTATGCCTTTTTATGTATGTTCTCCTCTACAACAGCTTTTCCCGAGTCATTTCCTTATGTTGTCTACCAAAGACATTTAAATTTTTGATTTTTCTCTATTCGGCCAATATCTGTGTTCAGAAATTTACGTTTACTAAAATGGTTCAAATGGCTCTGAGCACTATGGGACTTAACATCTCAGGTCATCAGTCGCCTAGAACTTAGAACTACTTCAACCTAACTAACCTAAGGACATCACACACATCCATGGATGAGGCAGGATTCGAACTTGCGACCGTAGCGGTTGCCCGGTTCCACACTGAAGCGCCTAGAACCGCTCGGCCACCAGCGGCCGGCTTACGTTTACTCTTAATGCTTTTAGTCGGATCTTCCTTCTAGAAGATTAATTTGTATTACAGCAGATGCCACATTTTCAGAAAGTATAGCGAAGTCATCTGCAAATACGAGACAGTTTATTCCAATATTTTTGTTTCCTCTTCCCAATATTATAAGTGAAATTTTATACTCATTAATTTCTTCATTCTAAATTCACACTAGTACCCAATTAAAAAGAATTGGGGATAGCACATCATCTTGCCATACACCCGTCTTTTTTTTAAGAACTCCTCTATTTCCCCAATTATTATTATTATTATTATTAATTATTATTATTATATGGCAAAACTTCCACTTGTTCTTGATTCAACCTGCCAGAAGAAGCACAGAAAAATTACAATTTTAATTACAGTTTTACTACATAATTTCTTTTCAGGTGTGTTAAGCAGTAATCAATGTATTTCTGTTGCCAGAAACTGCATTTCTGGACGAAAAAAATCAGCATTTTTGTATTTCAGCAAGAAACTTAAAGGTTAGTAAGGTTTCAAAAACCATTTTCCCCTTTTATGAGCCATTTGAAACAGATCTTCGATATCTTTGACTTGGAGACTGACATCTATGGTGAAAAGAGTCGAGCTGAACACATTGTGTGCCACGAGCAGCAGCAGACGCAGAAGAACAAGACTTTCAAACAGACGGTTAGCAGGCAAGAATAACTGCCGAACACACTGTGGATTCCGTTTGCAGAGTTACGCACTCAGAGAAGGGAAAAGAGACTAGTACTGTCGAATCGCTTAGGAGAGATGTGTCAGCTACACCTGTCGCTTCACATGCGTCATCTGTGTTGGTATCGCTGCGTACCTCCTCAGCGGCCGAAGATGCGGTCGAATATGAAGCTGTCAAAACAACTGCGAGGGAGATTTGGTGAAATTGTGGCGAGCGCGCTGCTCGCCTCGGATTTCACGGTCCAGCGGACGGCTAGCTGACAGACGGGATTGAGAGCGCTCCAGCCGCAGCCCAGGTAGACGCTGGCCACTCGCCGAGGCATCGATCCTCCGGCGCCCACCGCCCGGCGCCCAGCCGCTAACCTGGCCGCCCGCGTTAACGGCTTACCGCTGTGATTTAGTTACGCCGCTTCAGGTACAGCTCCTAACTTGCTTTCCGCACACACACCAATGTCCACATCCCGTCTGAACTCACGATGTTCCCACGTCGTTGCTCATGTTTGTACATGTAAGTGGATTTGAGTCTGAATGCCATCCTTTACTCCTTGCGACGGAAACACGCTCTGAGAAGTACTGGAAAAAAAATTCTTTTTGCGCAATGCGGGACTGCGTCAGAGATTTTTGTAGTAATACGTCCACAATTTTTGTACTTTCGGGCCCGCAGTGCAACATATCTCTTGTAGGACTTGGTTGCTAAAACGTATACCAGTTACACTGCTCTCTATGCCTAAAAGTGAGATATAACATTACGCCTGCAACCAACATCGCCGGACCGGGTGGCCGAGTGGTTCTAGGCGCTACAGTCTGGAACCGTACAACCGCTACGGTCGCAGGTTCGACTCCTGCCTCGGGCATGGATGTGTGTGATGTCCTTAGGTTAGTTAGGTTTAAGTAGTTCTAAGTTCTAGCGGACTAATGACCTCAGCAGTTAAGTCCCATAGTGCTCAGATCCATTCGAAGCCAACCAACATCCATGTAACGTCTAAATACAAAGTCCAACAAAAATAGCATACGGCAGCACCGATATCACAAACAATGTAAGAACACCAATCGTGTATAATACCTTTCAAATTATAGTTAAAGTTTATAATATCAAGACTATCACTTATTAATGTATTTACAGAACACCTCATTCTGAAATTAGCTCGTTATGATTCACGCAGTAAAAAACATATATAGAGCAGTTTAACTGATACATCTTTATCGCAATCGTATAGTAATACGTGTTTTGTATATGTAATTTAATTATAAATCTCTCTACTAGAATGGCCTCACAGAGTGCTGTAATAATTACCGAATACATTAAGTACCGGGTGATTATAATTAAACTTTCCCTATTTAACACTTTATAACACGGCAACTAACCACTTTAAGAGGACCGAACTTACTAGCATTATTGTCAAGGACATGGAGAAGAGTAATAATGGAGAATCAATTCTACTGAAACACTTCTATGTGTGTGTGAAATCTTAACTGCTAAGGTCATCAGTCCCTAAGCTTACACACTACTTAACCTAAATTATCCTAAGGACAAACACACACATCCATGCCCGAGGGAGGACTCGAACCTCCGCCGGGACCAGCCACACAGTTCATGACTGCAGCGCCTAAGACCGCACGGCTACTCCCGCGCGGCAAACACCTCTAATATGCTGCTACGATACATCATACTATTACATACCGGTACCATTACTGCTATAAAAGTGGCTCAGTAGGGCGCCCATCAGTTTCCAGAACAGTCTGAAAGCGCACGACTGCATTCCGCACAGCAGAACGAAGCATGTCCGTAGGTATGCTTGCTACCTCTCTTGATATGCTGCGCTTCAGATCAGCACATGTGTGAATTTTCCCCTGGTAAACCTTCTCCTTCAGGTAGCCCCAAAACCAGAAATCACAGGGAGTGAGATCAGGTGATCGTGCTCACCAAGCAAGTGGAAACGATCGGCTGATAATTCGATCGTTTACAAATGTGTTTCAGAGAAGCAGGTGAACTTCAAGAGCGATGTGCAGTGGGGCCACATCTTGCATGAAAACTGTTAATTTCAACGCGTCTGTCTCCTGTAGGGCGGATATGACATGCTGGCGAAGCACATCGCAGTAACGCTGGCCACTCACTGTGCACGCCTTTGGTTCTTGAGCTCCAACCTGTTCAAAAAATAATGGGCCAATGATGAACGTAGCCGTGAAGTCACACCATGCGGTAACACGTTCACCATATAGAGGAACTTCATGCACAGTGACTGGAGATCAAGATCCCCGTGATAGGCAATTCTGTGTGTTCACCTCACCTGCCAGAGAAAAATGAGTTTCGTCTGTACATAGGATGGTCCAGGGCCAGCCCTTCAATCCTTGCGAGAAAGTGGACAGCGAAGTCAACACGTCTTTGTGCTGTACGATATAGATCTTGCACGAATAGTATTTGAGAATGGTTCTAAATGCCTTCCGTACAGTGGGCCACGGGATATTCAACTGTCCTGACATAGCACCCACATTGCCTAACGATCGGAAATTGCGTGCAGCGTTGTCCGCCATAGCAACAGCGATTTCATCAACCACCTGTGGTGCAACGGGTCGTCGGCCTCTTCCCGGAGCGGCGTCCTCTTCTCCAGTTGATTCGAACATCTTCATCATGCTCCGCACAGCAGCTGGAGAAAGAGGACCCTTCCATAATCCTTTCAGCTGGCGATATTCTCGAACTGCAGCTGCAGCATTACTGCTGATTTGATAAGAGAGCTTCACCAATAATGCCCTGCTCATTTTGTCCAAGCTAATGTTGACATATCAACAGGTGCTCTGCGACTGCTCAGCTGTGTGAGATTATGAAGCACGATGACTGTTCACAGCACCTGGTGGCCATAGTTGGAACTGGACGGTGGCGGTGTGACTCATGGAAATCGTGCACCCCATATTCTGGACATTAATGCCACCAAATTTGGTAGTCGTACGGTACTTAGTTTCCGTGTTATAACGTGTTACGTAGGGAAAGTTTAATTATAACCATCCGGTATAATTTTTGACTGCCGCTGACCGCTAAATGCTTTACGGGCTCGAAGCGCACGAGCAACAGCTGCGCTTTCTCTCAGCGAGATTGCGGCGTCGGAAATCGCTTCACTGCGCATATGACGGCATCGCAGTGATAGTAGCGCAGCCGTACAATATTGGAAGCCAACAAGTAATCACGTAAGCAGAAGAAAGCAGGCAACGTTTGTTTATTTCATTTATGAATACATTAAGAAGCGCACCAGGAGACTTTGTTTGATGGTTAGCTCACAGCTACTGAAATGAGTTTTCGTGATACTATTTACATATTTAAGAGAAGATGAAAGCACATTGTTTATTTTCGAATGAATGTACAGTCGTTTGATGAATTAACAGTAAAACAACAGTTGCAACGTCCACTGTTCACTGTTGCACTCCAATTGATTTGCATTATCAATAAAGAATTGGCCACACGACATTGTGTAAATTAGTAATAAAAATTTGTAACGCCGTGTGGGAAACTTTGCACGCAGAGTGCATACCAAAATTCACAGATGATAGATGGCTAAAAAGTGCCAGGAGATTTGAAAAGCATGCTATGTGATCTGGACAACGAAATGCCATTAACCCAAAAGTGGTTCAAATGGCTCTGAGCACTATGGGACTGAACTGCTGAGGTCATCAGTCCCCTAGAGCTTAGAACTACTTAAACCTAACTAACCTAAGGACATCACACACATCCATGCCCGAGGCAGGATTCGAACCTGCGACCGTAGCGGTCGCGCGGTTCCAGACTGTAGCGCGTAGAACCGCTCGGCCACTTCGACCAGCACCATTAACCCATGGCGAAAATTTACTTAACAGCAGAAGAAATGTTTTCGATGATTACTTCATAGACATGCTGGCAAAGTACGATGGCAGCACAAATGCATCTACATTTGGTTGGTAACAATCGTAGTGAACATTGAATCAGTTTATTCCCGAAGGTGATATCGGTTATGCCACTACTGAAATGTGTACAGTTATGCATTTTGTGGCTGCAATACAATAAAGCATTGATTACATTGAATCGCCTGAGGTAACAGAATTCATTTTAAACTGTTACTGTTAACGGAAGATTTGTTCATTCAGATCAAAGGGCACTTGCCAGGAAGTAAAGCATTTGTTGCTTAGCACTATTTCAAGTTTTAAATGGCCACATTCGAGCTAAAACGTCACCTCCAGAACAGAAACACAAAGTATTTTGATAGTGATGTTTTCCTACATCACTTCTCTCCTGACTCGGTTTCGCAGCAAGACCGTCACAGAACTACAAGCCACTGAAACCATGTGGCTCATAAATTAATCCTGTCACGGCACTCATTGCTAGATGCGTGTCATATTTCAAGGTACTTTTTCACCCCTTCAATGAACACGTCCAAACCGGCTGCATCCATGGCAGGCTGGAAGCCGCTGTTTCTGGGATACGCGAAAGTGTGTGCACTGCCCCATTCGCCCATTCACCTACGACTGCTACTCCACGCCGGCCGGAGTGGCCGTGCGGTTCTAGGCGCTACAGTCTGGAGCCGAGCGACCGCTACTGTCGCAGGTTCGATTCCTGCCTCGGGCATGGATGTTTGTGATGTCCTTAGGTTAGTTAGGTTTAATTAGTTCTAAGTTCTAGGCGACTGATGACCTCAGAAGTTAAGTCGCATAGTGCTCAGAGCCATTTGAACCATTTTTGCTACTCCACGGCGATCGGCGAGATCACTACGATGCAAAAGTGGCTGGCGAGCACAATTCTCTTGCCGCGTTCTCGCAGCCATTTCGCTGCGTCACTGCCGTAATGTGCGCCGCTTCCATGATGCTGAATACACTGCTCGAACGTTGGAAAGAATGACGCTGCGAGTTCGTCACAATAAGTCGCTCATTTGCATCGAGCCTATGGGTCAGATACGTAGTCGCTTAGAGCCGATTTTTCATTTCTTTTCCGACGCTGTCATAGCTCTCGCATTCTCTCGGCACTGGACATCTTAGGGTTTTTGGATACCTTTCGACTCGAGATTTCCTCTGTCTTGCGCTTACTACAATTCCGAACATATTTGCCAGTCATATGAGACGACATCTTTCATAATTTCGTATTTTCAATTTAATACACTTTTTCACTTATATTCTGATGAGTTGTGAACACCTTAGACGCAATTTACTACACTTCATACCGAACCAAGCTACGGAGGTGTGTGTAAAATACCATTAGTTTATGCTGTAAAAGTAACCTTATCTCACTCTCTCTCCCTCTCTCTCTCTCTCTCTCTCTCTCTCTCTCTCTCTCTCTCTCTCACATATATATTAGGGTGATTATAATTACACGCCAACGGCCTTGCCGCAGTGGTAACACCGATTCCTGTCATATCACCGAGGTTAAGCGCTGTCGGACTTGGATGGGTGACCATCTGGTCCGTCGAGCGCTGGTGGCAAGCGGGCTGGACTCAGCCCTTATGAGGCAAACTGAGGAGCTACTTGATTGAGAAGTAGCGGCTCCAGTCTCGGAAACTGACATGCTGCCGCGAGAGCGGTGTGCTGACCGCATGCCCCTCCATATCCGCATTCGGTAACGCCTGCGGTCTGAGGATGACACGCCGGCCGGTCGGTACCACTGCGTCGGCCAGGGCCTGTCGACGGAGTTTACGTGTACTGTTATAACTACACTTAAACTTTCAAACCGCTATAGAAATAACACTACTGCTCAGAATGACGTCAAATTGCAACGGCATATTATCGGAGAAGGGGGATAGCAAAGAAGGATGTTTCGTAGAATTTTACGCACCGTGCTCACGGGTTTGTCCAATGTTCGGGCAATTCTCTGCGCACTACACGTTTGCACACCACCACTCGTCTCCTCCTGTATTGCTGTGGCCACTGCTTTCACTGACGTCGAATCAATTCGTTTCCTCCCTCTACCAGGTTGCACACCAAAAGAACCCGTCTTTTCGAATTTCCTAATCATTTTCTCAAGACCCACGGCACTCATCGGACCCACGCCTTTTTTCAAACCCGTCAGTGTTCGGAACTTCTGAAGAGCGACGTGTGCACAGTCATCATTCTTGTAATACAGATTTTCAAGCAGAGCGCGATCCTGCATTGAGATAGCCATGGCGAACGCTGCAGACCCGAAAGGAGGGAAAGACGTGTACCCGGCGTGTTTTCACCAACTTCATTGGGTCGTATGCATGACAGGTGTTTTCATTTACGTATTCTGACACATACAGCGCCACCTATTGATCCATTTTCACACTATTTTTTTTCTTCTGCCTTACGTTTTCCTCCTTCTCCGATAACATTCCGTTGCACTTTGACGTCATCCTAACCAGTAGTGTTATTTCTACAGCGTTTTGAAAGTTGCAATGGCAGGTTATCAAAATTTAAGTGAGTTTGAACGTGGTGTTATAGACGGCGCACGAGCGATGGGACACAGCATCGCCGAGGTTGTGATGAAGCGGGGATTTTGCCGTATGACCATTTCACGAGTGTACCGTGAACATCAGGAATCCGATAAAATATCAAATCGGTGCGACAGGAAAAATATTCTGCAAGAACGGTACCCACGACGACTGAAGATAATCGTTCAGTGTAAGAGAAGTGCAACCCTTCGGCAAATTGCTGCAGATTTTAATTCTGGGTCATCAACAAGTGTCAGCGTCATAACCATTCAACAAAACATCATCGATACGGGTTTTCGGAGCCTAAGTTCCACTCGTGTACCCTTGATGACTGCACGACACAAAGCTTTGCGCTTCCCATGGGTCCGTCACTCCCTAGATTGTACTGTTGATGACCGGAAATATGTTGCCTAGTCGGACGAGTCTCGTTACAAATTGTGCCGAGCGGATGGACGTGTACGGGTATGGAGACAACCTCATGAATCCGTGGAATCCGCATGTCAGCAGGTGACAGTTCAAGCTGGTGGAGGCTTTGTAATGGCGTAGAACGTGTGCAGTCAGAGTGATATGGCGCCCCTGATATGTCTAGACACGACTCTGACAGGTGACACGTACGTAAGCATCCTATCTGATCACCTGCAACCATCCATGTCCATTGTGCATTCCCACGGAATTGCGACACCCCACACGTCCCGAATTGCTATAGACTGGCTACAGGAACACTCTTTTAAGTTTAAACGCTTCCAATGGCCACCAGACTCTCCAGACATGAACATTATTGAGCATATCTGTGATGCCCTGCAACGTGCTGTTCAGAAGAGATCTCAACCTCTTCGTACTCTTGCGGATTTACGGAGAGCCCAGCAGGAGTCATGGTGTCAATTCCCTCAAGCACTACTTCAGATATTAGTTGTGTCCGTATCAAGACGTGCTGCGGCACCAGTTTCTTCAGCTCTCCAGCTTTTCAGTGTATATGCGGCCCGAGGTGCCGCCCCACAGTGTCAGTATTGGCTCTTGAGCAAAAATGTTTGACGTCCACTGCTTTGCACTGTCGAAAAATTTTTTTCGTTGTATACCGAATCACACTAGTAGTTCCGGGTGGATTGCGAATTATATTAACATTATTTTCGTAGTCGTAAATATAGAGTTGTCGTTATGTTCACACCAAGCGTCCAACAAAAGCAATGAATTACTTCTGCAGATCGTAAGAAGATGTTGCGGATGTAACACTGTAACATATTCTCTCCCATTTCTCCAGATTTTGCAATGTAGATTACAAGATTTCTGCAAGTAAACATTCGATTTTTTTATCTTTACACTCATTTTCTTGATGTTCCTGAAAATTGATATACAGCTGCGGAAACAGTAATCCACTGACACATATCACTGCCACTGTTGTATACCAATGTGTCATGGCATTCTCGGGCTGCACAAGCCACTCTGTCTTCTTTTCACTTGAAATGGTAAAGTACGGTTTGCACGCAGCTCTTGCACGAAACCTGAAGAAAATGGCTCTGAGCACTATGGGACTTAATTGCTGAGGTCATCAGTCCCCTAGAACTTAGAACTACTTAAACCTAACTAACCTAAGGACATCACACACATCCATGTCCGAAGCAGGATTCGAACCTGCGACCGTAGCGGTCGCGCGGTTCCACACTGTAGCGCCTAGAACCGCTCGGTCGCTCCGGCCGGCACGAAACCTGACTGACTGGCTTTATACACAGCATTTTAGGGGAAAGCAAGAAGCTTCGTTTACACGTCACCTACCAATTTTTCTACTTTATGACCTAATGATATCTGCTCTGTGCGTTTGTTTGTGGTAACCTTCGTAATTTTGCTACTTCCTTTTAGTATAATTTCCTGTATCTGTTTAACCAAGTCGACGAAGCCTGGAAATCAATAATGTTTATTCACCTCTAATTCAGAGTGCACATTACTGTGCAACTCTTGAACCTCCACAAAGATAGATGCTCTTAGCGACCACTCCTAATTATTACGGGTATTAAATGAGTGCCGGCCGGTGTGGCCAAGCGGTTAAAGGCGCTACAGTCTGGAACCGCGTGACCGCTACGGTTGCACGTTCGAATCCTGCCTCGGGCATGGATGTGTGTGATGTCCTTAGGTTAGTTAGGGTTAAGTAGTTCTAAGTTCTACGGGACTGATGACCATAGAAGTTAAGTCCCATAGTGCCCAGAGCCATTTGAACCATTTTATTAAATGAGTTGCAAATTAGAGTGAATAGTAATTGTGGTCAACTGTTTTAGAGGAATTATAAATAGAAACTGAAATTCGTTTTACAAGTTACGATCGCGTTCTGCCGTGTTATCTATTCACCGATGTGCCAGGAACCAAGAGTACGTGTACACCGTGTTGCGAATGCGCTGTCTGCTACAGCTGCGGCAGGGGTATCCATTACTTCTGACGCCTGGCGAGCTAGGAATTTAGCAGTTTTAAACATTTTCTTAAAGTACTTGCAGTGTGTCTTAGATGCTAAAATTCTGACTTCGTGTTTCTTTCGGTGTATTCTTTGTGCATAAAAATTTTCAGGGCAGTTTTCGAAATGTCGGACTAGACAGTTCGTCAGTAAGTACTGTTGAGGCAAAGGACATACACCGCGGACTATGTTCCTGCACGTAACTTTCGGAGAGAAACTGTCTGCACTTGTTGCGTCTCCTGCTGTCGATTGAATTACGGCAAGAGTAGCGCCTGCATTGGTGGTGTCCTGAGCTCCCGGCGATAGCAAGCCGCGTTGTTATAGATGTTATTGTGCTAGCTTGCTACCCGGAATTATAGTCGTCGTAGCTGGCGTACGGGCGCCTGTGCCGATAACGACCGACGCCTGAGGCTAGACCACCTGCGAGACAAGGGTGCTCGTGCGATTGCAAAAAAATGGTTCAAATGGCTCTGAGCACTATGCGACTTAACTTCTGAGGTCATCAGTCGCCTAGAACTTAGAACTAATTAAACCTAACTAACCTAAGGACATCACACACAACCATGCCCGAGGCAGGATTCGAACCTTGCGAGCGTAGCGGTAGCTCGGTTCCAGACTGTAGCGCCTAGAACCGCACGGCGACTCCGGCCGTCGTACGATTGCAGTCCAGTCAGAACGTAGTTACGGATACTGCATCATTCGTCATAGTTTTAGGGGCACAATCATCCGGCGGGATGTGATGAGGTGTCACTGGGTACACAAAACGATCATCTTTAGTTCATGTAGTTGGTAATTTGGTCAGCAGTTCTTAAATTTCTGACTTATTACTGCCGATACCTGTGTCCTTCCTTCGATGGCCACATTACGATATGTTTCAACAAGATAAAGTAAGATCACATATCAAGCGTGCTGTCCTGAAGTACATGACACAGATTGAATTCGACTGCTGCTCTGGCCATCACATTCTCCAGATCTCTCATCCACTGAAATCATCAGGCTATGGGTCGCTGAGAGACTGGCATGCCACCACTCGCCAAGTACGAGGGTCACTCCAAAAGAAATGCACACTATTTTTGTAAAAATACAGTTTTCATTCTGCATGTGTGAAAGTCTTACAGTGTGTAGATACATCCTTCCCGCTTGTTTTCAAACTTAGTTCAACCTCTTCCCGTGAGTGGCGCCGTCACAGTATGTCTTCAAGATGGCTGCTACACTTGACGTTCGTCAGAAGCAACGTGCTGTCATAGAATTCCTGTGCTGCGAAAACGAGACAGTGGGAAACATCCACAAGAGGTTGAAAAAGGTGTATGGAGATGCTGCTGTCGATCGCAGTACAGTTGGTCGGTGGGCAAGCAGGTTACGTGATGAATGCGGGCACGGCAATATTGAGGATTGTCCTCGCAGCGGCAGGCCTCGTACTACACACGCTCCAGACAATGTGCAGAGAGGTAACGAATTGGTGACTGCTGACAGACGCATCACAGAGAACGAATTGTCACGCTACGTTGGGATAGAGGAAGGAAGTGTTTGCAGAATACTGAAAGTGTTGGCGTTAAAAAAGGTTTGTGCCAGGTTAGTTCCCAGGATGTTGACAGTGGTTCACAAAGAAACAAGAAAAACGGTATGCAGCGAACTTTTGGAACAGTACGAGAATGGTGGAGATGAATTTCTTGGAAGAATTGTGACAGGTGATGAAACATGGCTCCATAATTTTTCACCAGAGACAAAGAGGAATGGAGTGGCATCATGCAAATTCACCCAAGAAAAAAAATTCAAAACCACACCTTCTGCTGGAAAAGTTATGGCTACGGTGTTTTTCGATTCCGAAGGACTCTTGCTTGTGGACATCATGCCAAGTGGAACCACCATAAATTCTGATGCATATGTCACGACCCTGAAGAAACTTCAAGCTCGACTGAGTCGCGTTCGACCACATCGGCAGAAGCAGGATGTTTTGCTGTTGCACGACAATGCACGGCCACATGTCAGTCAAAAAACCATGGAAGCGATCACAAAACTCGGATGGACAATTCTGAAACACCCGCCTTACAGTCCTGACGTGGCTCCATATGACTGTCATCTCTTTGGGAAACTGAAAGACTCTCTTCGTGGAACAAGGTTTGAAGATGAAGACTCCCTTGTGCACGCTGCCAAACAGTGGCTCCAACAGGTTGGTCCAGAATTTTACCGTGCGGGTATACAGGCGCTGGTTCCAAGATGGCGTAAGGCAGTCGAGAGGGATGGAAATTATGTGGAGAAATGAAAATATTGTTCCTAAAGGATGTATCTACACACTGTAAAACTTTCGAACACATAGAATAAAAGATGGATTTTTAAAAAAATTGTGTGCCTTTCTTTTGGAGTGACCCTTGTACTATTACTGACGAGCTGAAGTTGGAAACAATGAAATACCCGTATCTGTTATCCAAGCTCAGCTGGAATCGATGGCCAGGCGTGTTAGAGCCATTGTTTCTGGCTGAGGTGGTAGGTCTGTCTACTAAGCTTCACACCTTGTATACTCCCAGGTAATCCACAAATTTAATCATACACTCTTTCTCCCATACTGTATACAAACAACAAGTAAAATTTCGTTGTTACAAATTTAATGGCCTCTCTCACAGTGGTATACACTCTTCATAATGATGTAAGTTACTGCTGAGAATATTGAGATCCATGTTTCTAGTATTATTGATACAGGCGACGCAGTAGCATGCAAACAAATGGAATATTATTTCCTGCTTTTTGTTTAATACTGGCGTATCGGCTCACACAGTAGTTGACAGTGTAGTATGAAATGTTTTATGGGCTGCTGTTCAGCCGGAGTGGGGCAGAGGAGTTATTATCCTCTAATAACCATACGTACCTGAGGCGCAAAGGATTTAGTGACAATAACGCTGAAACGCTCTCGAAATTGGGATCTAGAATTCCGCAAGTTGCCCTGCTTCGCTCGTTGAGCTCCTCATATTACGCGAACCTCGAGTGTGTGTGTGTGTGTGTGTGTGTGTGTGTGTGTGAAAGACAGAAAGATAGGAAGGTAGGAAGGAGAGAGAGAGAGAGAGAGAGAGAGAGAAAGAGAGACAGAGACAGAAAGGGAGACAGAGAGAGAGAGAGAGAGAGAGAGAGAGAGAGAAGTACGTAGGAAGCGTGGGCGATGCAGAGAGTGGATGCGTGGCAACGTGCGCAGGATGGTCGGGGCAATTTAATTACGGTGCGCCTTGCCGCCTGCAAACGGAGCAGCGCCATTAGCACACAGCAGATTGTGTGGGCGGCTGGCCAGCTATTATGTCGGTCAGGGTGAGCTTTGTCTGTGCACCACTGCGTCCGAAAAATAGCGGAAATATTTGCCCATGTGGAACGACCGGAAAAATGGGTTCAGCATTGTTCCAGCATTACTACTACCCTCTGTCTTATCTGGCAAAGTGTCATTCTTCGTACGTGCGTTGTTCTCGCCGGGCGTTCTTACTGTCTGAATCAGTTTCATCTTCCGCCCTTCTTACGATAGTTTTACTACGTCGACGATAATCAGTCTGGTTTAATTCGACAAAAAAGACTTTTGAAGTAACAGTTACTTTCACAAGATGGCCGTCCGCTGTGGCCGAGCTGTTCTAGGCGCTTCAGTACGGAACCGCGCTGCTGCTACGGTCGCAGGTTCGAATCCTGCCTTGGGCATGGATGTGTGTGACGTCCTTAGGTTAGTTAGATTTATGTACTTTAAGTCAAGGGGACTGATGACCTCATATGTTAAATCCCATAGCGCTTAGAGCCATTTGAACCATCACAAGATGATACAAACAAGCATCTGAACTCTCCAGTGAATAACGAAACAATAAATTGCCGGAAAGTAGCATCTTGCAAACAGCAACAAGTTTCTGCTGTTTTTTCTCGGATGAAAAATGCAATAAGAACTTTGTTGGAATGGCTACACTTCACAGAAATTATATAAATAGCACCAGACAATAAAATAATCATCTCCAGGAGACATCAAGCTAATACCGTGGTTCAAATGGTTCAAATGGCTCTGAGCACTATGGGACCTAACTGCTGAGGTCATCAGTCCCCTAGAACTTAGAACTACTTAAACCTAACTAACCTAAGGACATCACACATCCATGCCCGAGGTAGGATTCGAACCTGGGACCGTAGCGGTCACGCGGTTCCAGACTGTAGCGCCTAGAACCGCTCGGCCAATCCGGCCGGTGCTAATACCGTGTAAGACCGATTATATCCTTTTGTATCCTTGATAATGTGCTCAATTCGGCGAGAAAGAAAGTCCACAACTTTCGTCATAGATGTCATATCCAGCTGAAGCCATTCATTGATGATCAGATCTCACAGAGCTACCAAACTGTGAGGATAGCTACATTTTAACTGTTATTCCAAACAGTCCGACATTTTCTACGCTATTAACATCATGCGATTTAGCGGATGAGTCAATGTGAGGTGGGGTACCTGACGATTAGTCAAACCAAGAACGTATACGTGAAGCCATATGAAAACTGTTGTTGTCATATTGGAGGACGGGAGTGTTCACAGCTTACTCATTATGAAGATGTAAATAAAGGGCAAGAACTGGTCACCGTGAATGTGGAAATACCTGAATGAGTGCGCCAGGATCATGGCATTTTACATACACATCGCCATGTTCGCTCGGAAACTGATGGAATACTGGAATAGTATAAAATGGTTCAAATGGCTCTGAGCACTATGGGACTTAACAGCTATGGTCATCAGTCCCCTAGAACTTAGAACTACTTAAACCTAACTAACCTAAGGACAGCACACAACACCCAGCCATCACGAGGCAGAGAAAATCCCTGACCCCGCCAGGAATCGAACCCGGGAACCCAGGGGTGGGAAGCGAGAACGCTACCGCACGACCACGAGATGCGGGCTGGAATAGTATACAGCTCTGTTTTAGATACATAATCGCACATTTAAAAAAAGCTCGTGTCCTAATTATTTATACAGCGATAAGCCAAAACATTATGACCACTTCCAACCGCGACGTTGGATGTCGCCCGGTGGTGTTGCGGGCACCTGACATACTAACAAGCGTATGTAAGCTGAGCAGACACAGACAGGGGATCACCCTAGCGAACATATGGGTTGCAAAGGGGGAATCCATTGAGATAAGCGACTTTTACAAAAGGTAGATTATTATTACGCATAGCCTATGGATAAATATCTCGAAAACGGAGAATCTGGCCGAATGTTCACGTGGTACTGTCTTGAGTAGCTACAGAAAGAGGTAGAAGAGCAATGAAGCTATAACTAGGCGTTAAATCGTTGGATGCCCACGACTCTTCACAGAACGTGCGGTTCGGAGGCTTGTCTGCTCTGTAAAGTAGGATAGGTGATGATCTGTCGTATCTCTGCCGAAAAAGCCCAATGTTGGTGCAAGCACAAGCCTTTCGGAGCACACCGTTCATGGTATATTGTTGAACATGGAGATCTGCAGCAGACCATCTCCATGTGTTCAAGTGTTGACACAAGGGCATCGTCAATTACTATTGCAGGGGGCACGAGACCACCGGGATTTCACCGCCGATCAATGAAAAAGTATCGGCTATTCGGGTGAATCACATTTTTGCTACACTAGGTCGCTGGTCGTCTCTACAATCGCCGCCATCGAGATGAACGGTGGCTCGAAACGTGCAGCGCACCGCGGACACAGGCTGGTGGGGGCGGTATTATGCTATGGGAGACACTCTCCTGCGCTTGCATGGGATCTGTGGTAGTAATCGGAGACACGCTGAGAGCTGCGGACTAGCTGCGTCCCTTCATGCTTGATGTCTTCCCCGACAGCGATGTCATCTTTCAGCTGTATAATTGCCCGTGTCTGGGAGCCATAACCGTGCTACATTGGGTTGAGGAACATTATAGTGAACTCACGTTGATGTCTCGGCGACCAAATTCGCCCTACTTAAATCCCAACTGGGTCATTATCGGGCGTCATCACCGCGTACGCTGACTATCGAATGAGTCTACTGTTGCCGATATACAGTGCGCGTAAGGACCACGAAGATACGATATGGTGAATTAGGACTCATGCGGAGGCATAAGAGAGTTGTTTCTCCCTCCCTCTACTTGCGAGTGGAACTGGTAAGAAAATGACTACTAGTGGTACAGGGTACGCCCCCGCAACACACCGCACGGTGGTTTGCAGAGTATTGATGTAGATGTTGATGTAGATTTGCGAGCAACAAAAATTTCCGCATCTTTTGGTATGGCGTGCAGACAACAGTAGGATTCGTAAGCATCTGGCAGATAACACTATGCCTGTCGATATTGATTGAAAATTACGCGCAAGATTCTTCGAACTATTGATCGGTCATCGCATTCCTTCTCAAGCAAAGTGCAATAAAATGGAATTCGAAGATCTGCTTTCTGTCTTCACTGACTTTTCGTTCGCAGAAAGGCGTGTTTTTACGTTATTCCATTTGTTTCTTTGGACTTTTTTCTCGATTAGGATGATACTGACGAATATCGAACGTTCTATTGATGAGACTCTCCAGAAGATATCGAAGAGTATGAGCGTTTGAGATGCCTTCCACCGTTTGACCAAGAACAGCACTTTAGAACGGAAAGACTTCCTACAATTACAATCAAACTGCTCTTTGACGATGACAGTAGTGACCATGGAGGTCGACCATCTCAAGAGCCGATGAAGTCATCAGTATTCCACTTCTCATCACGTTATAAATGCTGGATACTTTCTTTCATGGTGACAAAATAAAATAAATGCCAAATTACAGTATAAATAGAAACTTCTATGCTTCCTTTTGTTCTATATACTCTGAATGATAAAAGAATACCAGTAGATATATAAACATATTGTATTTCACGCTTTCTGAAAAAAACTGAAAATTAAAAAAAAATTAAAAGACGGTCAAAAGTTTTGTGAAATCATTTGTTTAAAAGTAAGAAATAAAATAAATTGATTTGATGCACCTTTGAATGATGTTCGAAATCATGTACAGCAAACGAGGTGTCGAATTAACTTCAGTGCTTCATTTATATTCTTAGAATTTTAAAGAGTACTAGAGGATATTTGTCTAGTACGTTATGTATAATGTTCAATCTGCTGTTGCGTGGCCATTACATATTTGTGTCATCTACGCCAGAATACGTCAAAACGTTGCTAGTATTTTTCAGTTCAAAAGTGTTTCATTAGTGAGTCCTTCAAATTTCAGAAAAGACAATGTGTATGGCGCAAAAAGTAATGTCTGCTTTACAAGTGCTGTCTTCATCATTATTCTTGCTCACTCAGTCTTCCCTATAAAAAAAGGTACATGATTTCGAGCAAAATTCCTAATCTTGTCAAATGTTTCTCTAATCTATTTTATTTCTTACTTTCAGACAATTGATAGTATCTGTTATTGATTCAATGTTCTGGAGAACTAATTGTGCAAATATAATGTATTATGGTATATGGCTTTTTTCTCACTGGCCACGTGGATACAGCCAAATTGTTGGTTTCCTCTCATAAATTGATTGATTATGGCTAAAATAGTATTCTCCACAACGTGTCCATCTTGTCTATAAATATTTTGTGTGAATAAGTGGTAAACTGTGGCTGTTTTCTTTGTGTGATGAGCCAAATTTGGAGCTTCAGTTAAAAGAGCTCCACACCAAATAACTTCATTCACGGAGTTCCTTCTCCCGTCTGTAAAAACATTGAATGAGTTTCACTAACAATTCTCGGAAAAACTGAGGGTTTAATTTACAAAGTTCTTGGTGGGCCTTTTTGTGATAATCAACCTTGACTGTGTCTTACGAAAGTCTGGTTGCTAGTTTTTCTCCATATAAACTTATACTCGAATTTACTGACGGGTTATCACCTCTAACGTTGAACCAATGAAGCTACTGTGTGTACAGTAGCCTCCTCATTTTGCTCGTCCTGATTTTACAGTAGTCAGTCGTTTCTCCGACCGAACTGGTGTAGGTGGGAGCTTCCTAAGATCCTTTTATTTGGATTATCTTTAAGCATGTGGAGTGCGTATCTTCTTTTATTACTTGTATGATGTGTTGCAAGTTGCCAAAGAACTGTAAGGTTCGTTTGTTTTTAAGAGGGTGTTTCGTTCATTTGAATCTGTTTTCTTGGTTTTCTGATACGTCCAAGGAATCATATGGAACGCTGGATTCCCACACAGTAAATATCAGCACAGTTTTCCAATGTTTCAGTTGATATCCACTCCCTATCACCCCATGCCGGAAGTAATGCATAATCACTGAAGGTGGTGATTGGTAGACAGAATTAACTTTTCCAATATCTACTGATAGCACCAGTTCCGTTGCGCCTAAGACTGGAAGAATCATGTCAGACAAATTATTTGATTTGGCTACTTATGCTTCAATCAACACCAGAGTAGTGGGGTCCGATCCCTATAGCATTGATTTCTAATCAGTTCCACCCACCCCTCCCCCAACCTGGTGGCTTATTCCTGATGAAATGTGCGATATTATAATAGAAATGGACTCAATGATTGCACTCGTCGATTGACAGGGCTCGAAGCAACTAAGATTGTTGATTAACTGAAAAAGTAAAACGATAGTAACCCTTCAAGGTAACTGACTAGCTGGTTACTACGGTGCGATGGTGTGGCTCGATTATTAACTAGTTATAATTAAGTGCTATTGTAAAGGCTATGTTTTCATCCTCAGCAACATCAAAGGCAACGTCTACTGTCGGGAGAGGCCACTGTTCTTAGAAGATGACATCACGAAGGAAGAAAGATTAGTGTTTGACTCTGCGCTGGCGATGAGGTCATTAGAAACGGGGCAAGGGCTTAGATTGTGGACAGATTGATCTCAGAATTTCCTTTAATGATTACAGAAAACCAGAGAAAATTTAAATCTACACTGTTGGGCAAGTAACTGAACCTTGGTCATCCTAAATGCGAGTCTAGTGTGTTAACATCTGGTGCATCTTACTTGGTAAGATCTTATAATTAAATGTTTCCCTGAGACATTTAAGTCTCTTCACTATCTACGATAATGACCGAAGCAGAAGAAATGAATTAAAATTTGTGCTGCGGCCGGGACTCGAACCCGGGTCAACTTGGGTGTTTCGTGCAGCACTGTTGACTACTGTACAGCGGTGATGTAATGGCGCCGGCACGGTAGCTCAGCTGTCAGAGAGCTGGTTGGTTTCTGTAATAAAAAACTGAGTGAAAGGATCAACAACGAACTTGAACGGATGTCATGTGACGTCCGCAACGACTAAACACAACAATCAACAACGAACAAAATGAATAAAAAGGTTAGCATTTGCGCTTACCAAGCAAGAAAACCCGGGTTCGACTCCTGGCCGCACACCAAACTTTAATTCATTTCTTCTGCTTCGAGCATTATTACTTGGTAAGATAATGGAGACTTCTCAAACAACAGGTATTGCTCATACATTTTATGCTCGAAACTGCATATTGAAAATGCCAGGCAACATGGTATTTCCCGTATTTATACAGGAAAACTGAAACGAAACCACATTGCAGACGGTGTCTGCAACATTTACTGTGAATCAGCGTTCATCACCGCAATGCAGTTGGAAATAATCTAAATTTTTGATTTAGTTCCTCTAACTGCGTGCTACTGGGCTGTGACGCGTGGATTTAAACATGTACAAAGATTGCAGAAATGTACCTACGAATAACCAACAGCTTAATTACATAATTTTATTTTTTCAAGGTGATGATTAAATCTTGATGTCTACCTCTCTTATCTCCTGAAAAGCCCATTAAAGTAGAATTAGAGAGATTCGAGCTCACGTGGAGAGGAACAGGAAATGAAGAATGGACAGTGGCTCATGAAACACACTTCTCCACACGCCGCAGCGTGGCCTGCGGGCCGTTGACATAAACGTAGATGCAAACACACAGAAACTTATGTGATCCGGTTCGTGTTTTTTCCAGCAAGATATTAACATATGAGAGGAATTCATAATACTCCATACACTTTCGCTTAAGTGTTCGATTTGTCATTATTTGAGTAATTGGTCTTTTTAACGTGTGTTGGAATCCTACGGTTTGAAGTCCTGTCCACGACGAAGAAGTTGTGGAACAAGAACAAGCGCGGGTAGCATACGCATGAGTAAGGATATACAGTGTGTCCTTTTCGAAGGAACCATTCTGGCATTTAACTCAGTGATTTAGAGCAGCTGCGGAAAGCGTAAACCAGGATGGCCATGCGAATATTTGAATCCTTCTCCTTACGAATGGAAGACAAGTGACGTAGCAAATGCGCGACCTCGCTCTATGGATAACTAATACTGCTTATGCAGTTTACTACTGTGTGGTGTTACGTTGTCCCTATATCTCGCCCGAATAATGACTTCATTTTCGCCACAGAAGATATCAACGTTATCGAGTGCAGTGAAACTCAGGCTATTCATCTTGTCCCGTCACATGGAGCCCAGAATTCCTCTACAAGCAGCCGCCTGGATTTCCACTGACACATCGTTCGCCGAGTGAAGACTGTAGACATCAACCTCATGACGCACTATTGGAACCTGCGTGCCCACTGCTCGATTGGTCTACTGATTACTACACAGACTGTTTATTGTTGTCCTCATAACAACTTTGTGAGGACTTACGGAATTGCTGATATTATTCTTCCATCTTAGTTTGCCTGCTCAAGTCAACCTAACTCGTCCAGTTTTGTGAACTGTAACCTTGTTATGTAATGTTTAATTGTGAATCAGTAAAAGCTGTGTACGATGGTACACAGGAACTAAACAAGCGTGTCCTAAATTTGTTATGGGTAAAGAAACTTCCTGGCAGATTAAAACTGTGTGCCGGACCGAGACTCGAACTCGGGACCTTTGCCTGTCGCGGGCAAGTGCTCTACCAAGTGAGCTACCCAAGCACGACTCACGCCCAGTCCTCGCAGCTTTACTTCTGCCAGTACCTCGTCTCCTACCTTGCTAGTTCTGTGAGGTTCGCAGGAGAGCTTCTGTAAAGTTTGGAAGGTAGGAGAAGAGGTACTGGCAGAAGTAAAGCTGTGAGGACGGGGCGTGAGTCGTGCTTGGGTAGCTCAGCTGGTAGAGCACTTGCCCGCGAAAGGCAAAGGTCCCGAGTTCGAGTCTCGGTCCGGCACACGGTTTTAATCTGCCAGGAAGTTTCATATCAGCGCACACTCCGCTGCAGAGTGCAAATCTCATTCTTTTCTTATGGGTGTTTATGGAAGTGAAAGGAAAGGGTAGTGATAAAGATGATATCGCGGCATAGCCTTCTCCTACCGCATAGCATCATGGTGACGTCTGAGCTTAGCGTCTCCATCCGATGGGCGGATGGTACAAGTCCTCTCAACATTAGATAGCGGAAAGGAGCAGCTAGTGGCAAAAATCTGTGTAATATGATCTCTGATTCTTTTGATGTTGGACAACTCCAGTGCAGATACACCGGAAAGATGTTGCATCTCTACATGATGTCCTTTCATGTGTGCCTACTATTCCATTCCACTGTTTTAACCATTTCATTCAAACGCAGCATTTTCATTTTGGTGGAGGAAAAGAAATAACGTATGACAACACAGCAACTTCTTTATTTGGAAAATATGACTCTGTAAACACTGCATGTGCTAACACATATTGTTTTCAGCACATGTTTAGATTTGTAACTCTTGTGAAACTTCTGGCTGTAATTGTCTGCCACACGGAATTGGTTCCTCAAGGAAACGTGGTGCTAGTCTTTATATTCGTTAATCTTCAAAAATACGTTCTGCACAAATGCATAGTTTTGCAGATAAGTGACCTTGATGTGCAATAAATCACACATATCAGTGTTTTACAACCACTTTCACTCGTTTTTACCCGTTACAGCTGGGTTATTCCCCGTGTAAGTGGTGACGCTGCGTAAGTCGTTCTGCATTTCTCATCATTTAGCGGCGAAATTGCACTATAGACAACAAGTTCGCCAGCGAACTGTCGCTTATCTGCTGACTGTCTGACATTTCAAGCCCGTCTATTCACAACATTGTAAGCTATGTAATGCTTCCCTTCTAGAGCACTCTATGTTACTTTCCGTTCTGTCAGACATTCGGCGGGCAATTTTAATAAATTTATTTTCGGGGATAGTCTGTTTTCCTTTGCATTTAATAGAATAGCTTTCTGATGTATGGTACCCAGTTGTACGGATTTTTATACTAACACAATCACAATTACACTCCTGGAAATGGAAAAAAGAACACATTGACACCGGTGTGTCAGACCCACCATACTTGCTCCGGACACTGCGAGAGGGCTGTACAAGCAATGATCACACGCACGGCACAGCGGACACGCCAGGAACCGCGGTGTTGGCCGTCGAATGGCGCTAGCTGCGCAGCATTTGTGCACCGCCGCCGTCAGTGTCAGCCAGTTTGCCGTGGCATACGGAGCTCCATCGCAGTCTTTAACACTGGTAGCATGCCGCGACAGCGTGGACGTGAACCGTATGTGCAGTTGACGGACTTTGAGCGAGGGTGTATAGTGGGCATGCGGGAGGCCGGGTGGACGTACCGCCGAATTGCTCAACACGTGGGGCGTGAGGTCTCCACAGTACATCGATGTTGTCGCCAGTGGTCGGCGGAAGGTGCACGTGCCCGTCGACCTGGGACCGGACCGCAGCGACGCACGGATGCACGCCAAGACCGTAGGATCCTACGCAGTGCCGTAGGGGACCGCACCGCCACTTCCCAGCAAATTAGGGACACTGTTGCTCCTGGGGTATCGGCGAGGACCATTCGCAACCGTCTCCATGAAGCTGGGCTACGGTCCCGCACACCGTTAGGCCGTCTTCCGCTCACGCCCCAACATCGTGCAGCCCGCCTCCAGTGGTGTCGCGACAGGCGTGAATGGAGGGACGAATGGAGACGTGTCAGCGATGAGAGTCGCTTCTGCCTTGGTGCCAATGATGGTCGTATGCGTGTTTGGCGCCGTGCAGGTGAGCGCCACAATCAGGACTGCATACGACCGAGGCACACAGGGCCAACACCCTGCATCATGGTGTGGGGAGCGATCTCCTACACTGGCCGTACACCACTGGTGATCGTCGAGGGGACACTGAATAGTGCACGGTACATCCAAACCGTCATCAAACCGTGATCATGTGACGTATCTGACCCCAGGAATGTGCCAATAAAGGTTCCCCTTCCTGGGACAATGAATTCACGGTGTTCTTATTTCAATTTCCAGGAGTGTATTTTGCCAATTTTAAGAGCTAATGCTCCTGTACTGGGGCAAGATGACTTTGACCACAGGGAAAGATGACAATAGCTATGAAAGTTTAATGCCTTTTATTCTTAGAAAGTGAGTCAGTACCTTAAGTAATTAAACATTAATTTATTTCCTAGTAAACAGTATGTTATAAAAGGGTCCTGCCCCGTAGCCGAGCACGTTAACGCACCGCTTCCTGTATTCAGGGAGAGACTCTGTCCTGTGCCGATTCTGTAATTAACGACGACGCCTGATGAGCCGGCCAGCGTGGATGTGTTTTGCAAGCAGTTTCTCACATCCAACTAGGTAAATACAAGGCTGATAGACGCGTCCTGCCTCAGATATACGCTACGCGAATATTTAAACAATGTGCTCTCACCTAAACGTAAGATTTTCCCTAGACGCAGAAGAGATGGGCTACACAGGTTTCGTCCCGGATGTGGGGGTGGGGGGGGGGGGCTCTCTGTCACTAACAGTGCCACAACACGTATAACAATACCACCAGACCTTTAAAGAAAAGGGAAGATGCAAGAAGACGAACAAGAAGAAAAAGAGAGTGTTTAATGAAAGTATTATTGCGTTTCAGATTAATATAACTCTGGCTCAGTGTTTTTCGTTTGCAAACATTAGACAAAAATTTTCATCCTTCAGCGTTTGAACAGTCCTAATCCTACTATATATGGCATACGCAACACTCTGTCCAGTCTCTTGTTGGATGGTCAAAGTAGATCTCATCACACGCAGGACACTGCTCTGAACTTCCTTGGTAAATGTTTCTTTGTTGTTCTAACGCTGTTGTTCCACCTAGTGTGCTTCCATATCAATCAACATTGATTTTATAAGTAGGCTTATTAAAAGACTTACGTTCTGTGCAGTGTATTTTTCCGTTATCTTCACACATGGACATTCTTAGGCGATGGTTTAAAAACGAAAGTACTGTACTTCAAACCCGGTTTGGTTTAACGGTAACGGTAGTTTCTGAAGATCACATTTCTTATTTATGCTCAATCTGATGTTCAGGTTCACCAGCGGATGAATTAGGGGTCTCGTGGGTTAACCTACAGTTACAACAGCCTAAGCAAGAGTGCAGAATGGTTATAATTAAACTTTCGCTACTTTTGAGGGCCTCCATGAAAAATAAGTGATAGTAGAACAATGAAATTTTGTAGAAATATTTGTAAGGACATGCAGAAGAGAAATAAAAAATAAACTACTGAAAGAAACACATTTTAATTTCCACATCAGAGGGTAACATTAGTTCATTGTGTACCATGTTTACGTCTCAGGTTACAGACGTTGCTCAGCGTGACAACTACCCGCATCCACGACAGCATGGAGCCGCAATAGAGATACCCTTTCACAATTGCTTGCAGCAGATTTCGAACGGTGGACCATGGAATGTTCAACTGTCGTGACACAGCTCATGCACTGCTTGAAGATCGCACATTGTGTCCGGCATTCTCAGCCATGGAGACAATAATTTCTTCAACAATTTGTGGCGCAATAGGCCGTCGGCCTCCTTCAAGAGCATTTCCCAAATAAACAGTTAATTCTAACTTCCATCGATACTCACGAAGAGCAGGAGCAGCACTATCGCTGATATTTTGATAAAACAGTTTTACGAGTACAGCCTGCCCCTCTTGTCCGGTCCCATGTTGACTGTCTGCAACTGTAACGATGCTTGTGTTTCAGCACTACGTCGCTGTACCAGTAACGGCGCCTAACGGCAAGTCCTGACACAAACAAAACTAACAACGCAAATTCTGCAGAGCGCAGACTGAACATCATTACTAAAAAGTTGGGTGCACGTACGGCAAACAGTTTTCTCTTTACATTGGCTCAAGTAGCGAAAGTTTAATTATAAATACTTTGTATTTTCAGTTTCAGCACGAACCGCAACAAGGAAACGATCTGTGGTTTTCGCCGTAACAAAATCCTCATTGAAAATGGTTCAAATGGCTCTGAGCACTATGGGACTTAACATCTGAGGTCATTAGGCCCCTAGAACTTAAAACTACTTAAACCTAACTAACCTAAGGACATCACACATATCCATGCCCGAGGCAGGATTCGAACCTGCGACCGTAGCGGTCGCGCGGTTCCAGACTGAAGCGCCTAGAACCGCTTGGCCACACCGGCCGGCTAAAATGCTCATTGAACATAAGGTGATCGTACAGTTCGATTTCACATTCTTTGGCCCCATTAACCGCATTACCGACTGTAGCTGCTTTGAAAAGTTTTTGGCGATTGCAGTAGGTAAGTCATGAATAAACAGTGAATGTGAAACGAATATTTTCTAAGATAGTCATTCGCAGCAAAGAATAACCATCTCACCAGTTATTCCACAAGAGCTTATGTTGAACATCTAGAAAATTATAAAACGGCAAGCAAGGTACACGAAAGTTACTTAACACACACTGAACTCTAAACTCGAGGTACCTGTTTCACCATGCGAGTGTGAAGCGATTTTTGGTATGTGTATAATGATGGTTCCTTGAAGCATGCGCTTAAAGTAAATGATAAATCACCTTAGCCTACTTGTGAAGTTACCCACTGTAAAATATCGAATTCTTCGAGCAAGTCATGTTGTTGTTGTTGTGGTCTTCAGTCCTGAGACTGGTTTGATGCAGCTCTCCATGCTACTCTATCCTGTGCAAGCTTTTTCATCTCTCAGTACCTACTGCAACCTACATCCTTCTGAATCTGCTTAGTGTATTCATCTCTTGGTCTCCCTCTACGATTTTTACCCTCCACACTGCCCTCCAATACTAAATTGGTGATCCCTTGATGCCTCAGAACATCTCCTACCAACCGATCCCTTCTTCTGGTCAAGTTGTGCCACAAACTTCTCTTCTCCCCAATCCTATTCAATACTTCCTCATTAGTTATGTGATCTACCCATCTAATCTTCAGCATTCTTCTGTAGCACCACATTTCGAAAGCTTCTATTCTCTTCTTGTCCAAACTATTTATCGTCCATGTTTCACATCCATACATGGCTACACTCCATACAAATACTTTCAGAAATGACTTCCTGACACTTAAATCAATACTGGATGTTAACAAATTTCTCTTCTTCAGAAACGCTTTCCTTGCCATTGCCAGCCTACATTTTATATCCTCTCTACTTCGACCATCATCAGTTATTTTGCTCCCCAAATAGCAAAACTCCTTTACTACTTTAAGTGCCTCATTTCCTAATCTAATTCCTTCAGCATCACCCGACTTAATTAGACTACATTCCATTATCCTCGTTTTGCTTTTGTTGATGTTCATCTTATATCCTCCTTTCAAGACACTGTCCATTCCATTCAACTGCTCTTCCAAGTCCTTTGCTGTCTCTGACAGAATTACAATGTCATCGGCGAACCTCAAAGTTTTTATTTCTTCTCCATGAATTTTAATACCTACTCCGAATTTTTCTTTTGTTTCCTTTACTGCTTGCTCAATATACAGATTGAACAACATCGGGGAGAGGCTACAACCCTGTCTTACTCCCTTCCCAACCACTGCTTCCCTTTCATGTCCCTCGACTCTTGTAACTGCCATCTGGTTTCTGTACAAATTGTAAATAGCCTTTCGCTCCCTGTATTTTACCCCTGCCACCTTTAGAATTTGAAAGAGAGTATTCCAGTCAACATTGTCAAAAGCTTTCTCTAAGTCTACAAATGCTAGAAACGTAGGTTTGCCTTTCCTTAATCTTTCTTCTAAGATAAGTCGTAAGGTCAGTATTGCCACAGTATTGCAAGTCATATATTTATGAATATTTCCTTAATGATTGTATCTTGTTTATCAGTCGGCAATGTAATTCAGTGTTGAAACTCTTAAGGGTCTCTAGACAGACAGAATCTACTGGTTCACCTGTGTCTACTACTTGCAGAAAATAGTTATGAAAAAAGTAAACTGTGTTTGGAGACGAGTGGTTTTTCTTGAAACCCTGCTTATTCTTTTAAAGATGGTTCTTTTCTCTCTGGAACGTCATATTGTTCGATTTGCTAATTCTTTCCAGGACGGTACAACAGATGGACGATATGGTTATTGGTCTGAAATTCAGTACATCTGTTCTTTTACCGTTTTTGTAAAGTGTGTGTATCCAGGGCGCAAGAGATCTTAGTTAATATGAGCCGGAAAGGGGGCTGATTCCGCAGAGAACATTGTACGGTATAGACTTTTTTTGCACAGGCAAGAACCATAGCCTGAATTCCCACTAATTACGTAGCTGATTGCCGACAGACGAATTCCCCCTAATTACGTAGCTGATTACCGACCAGACGCATTCTTTGCCCAAGCAACTGATTCTCCACTGTGCAGTGAGTGTATATGAGTTTACCATTATTTAACTAACGCTTTGCATTTACTGGGACAAAAGTCAGCGTACAACAATTTACTTCAACGATTAAGAGTTGTTCCAATGTTTCTGAGCAGGTTCGTATATCTGCCCGGAAACTTAACTTTCATCATGATTTTCATCGTGGTGTCGTATTAAAATTTGTTTCCATAATTAATCTCCACTGAGCGGCGTGCTGCAACAATTAAGACAACGGACTCTTATTAGGAGAGGAATGGATTCAAACCTCCGTCCAGGTATCTTTATTTACGTGTTTCCTTAAATCATTCCATGCGATCGCCAGAATTATTCCCACAGTTCGACGCCTTTTTCATGTATTCAGACGCTGCAAGGGTGCCAACTACAACTATCACAGATACAGCATAAATATACTAATGAGCAAAAACATTGTGATTATCTGATTCATAACGTGTTGGGCCGCCCTGGGAATGCAATACAGCAGAGATTCTGAGTAGCAAGAATTCGACAAGTCTTTGGTAAATTTTCAGAGTTATGATACACTATATTTCTACGAACAGGCCGCGCAATTCCAGTAAATTACTGGCTGATGGTTGGTCTCCGCGAAGTTAGCGACCGATAGTGTCCCAGATGTGTTCCAACGGGTTGAGATCAGGCGAATCTGGTGGCCAAGACGCCAAAGCGAGTTCACTACCATGCTCCTGAAAACAGTGGAGCACAGTTCTGGCCTTGTGTCGTGGACAGTTGTGCTGGTGAAATCTTCGTCGTGAAAGACATCAAACCTGAAGGGATGCAGATGGTCCGCTATTACTTTCACCTAGTCCGTAGGTCTCATAGTGCCTTCGATTGCTACGACAGGTTCCATGGATGCCCAGGCGAATGTCGCCCATGGCATAATATTACCCCCGCTAGTCTGCGTCCAGGCGCAGTGCACGTTTCTAATAACCGCCTGGATGACTCGGTGCCTAGAGTAACAGAAAACGTGATAATTCCGACCAGGCGACACATTTCCACTGATCCACGATTCAGTCTCATGACCTTGTGCCCATTGTACTCATCTGTCCAGATCCACAAAGTGTCCTCCTTCCCACTGACGAAATGTACCCAGAAGTCCAGGACGTTCTTCTTCTCCCGCAAAGGTAGGAAAAGGAAATAATTTTCTGCTGGGTTCCATGGCACATGGTTGTCCGTGCCAATGAACTCACTGATGCGACTGCCAAGGAGGCTTGCTCTCTTCCATCCCCTGCTCGCTCTTCAGTCCCGCTGCAGGATGATACCAAACACATGACCCGGAGGCTCGATGGCTAGAGGTGAGAAGTAATAAGCTGCGATCAATGAACCTTCAGCGCGACCGTGGCTTACCTCTTTCCGACCACGACGAGCTGAAGAAGTAGCTATTTCAAGGCTTAGAGTGGTGGTATGGTCCATTGACACATGGCTCACTCTTATGTCGTGAGAAGCCACCAGTGTGTCAAAGATGTGGAACACTGCAGCCGATACGGCAGTCTCGTATTTTAGTTGAGTTTGTTTTATATAACGACCTGTGGACAGACTTGGATCTCCCAAAAAACCTGCTTTCTGTTTTATCCGATAATGAGGCGAGGGTGGATTGTATTTTAGGGTTACGTGTGATGTCAGGCCTCCCTCCCAAAATGATGGTTGTGAGATTTTAATGTGACGCAGAGTCGCTTGGTCATCCATTACTTCTAAGTAGTCGATAAGACATTACAATCTGGCCCCTTTTCAATGTATCTGTACTGGTATTTTGCCCTGGATGTTATCTTGATATTCTACTGTTTGTTAGTTGCATTTTCTAATTATCTTTTATGAATGTCGAAAGGTCAGTGTTGCATTTTAAATTCTTGTTTGTTGATACAGCATGGTTTTAAAATTTATTATTATTTTTTAATGTAGCTTCATAAGCCTAGTCTCTATTTCATGCAAGGGTACTGAGGATCTCTCCGTTTAGGATGTCGTTCGGTCAATAGGTGAACACGTGGGGATCATCTGCTGCCCGAATAGCATCGCATTTCCTAGATGTTTGTTCCTAGGCTCGTGCCATAGCAGTATCTTTGTCAAAGTCGCTTATGTCAGTGGATTTTCTCCTTTTGCAGCTCGGATCGTCGCTAGATTGAGTTCCCAATTGGCTCTGCTCCGCTTATATACGAGGGGCATTCAATAGTTGATGCAACACAATGTATTCTGAAAGCAGGTTGGTTTCATTCAGGATTCCAGTACGCCATATTATTTCCCACTCTTTTGGCTGAAAAACCCTATTCTTCAACGTAATCTCCGTTCAATGCGAAGGTCTTACGCCACCTTACTAGGACGGCCTGTATACACGCGTGGTACTATTGTACTGATCGTCTTGGTGCATCAGTAACCTCCCCATCATCCACGTACTGCTCCGCGCGGAGTGCATCCTTCACAGGGCCAGTAACGTTGTAACTTGCCCTCTTCTATGCTTCTCTCTATCTGAGTGAATCTTTCTAAAACCGTCTGCCGAAACTTCTCTGAATGATTACCAAACAAACTAATTCCTAACTTACGCTTGTGAACTGAGCAAAACTCTGACTATACTGAATTATGCAAAGATTTAATATGATTTGCTCTGCAATGGCTCTCAAACTGAAGTAAACTGTTTCTATATAAACGCAGTACTACCCTGAATTTAGCCTCACTTCTGAAATACATGCGCTACTGACTTACAAAGAAATTTCTGCCCCTAAACTATATTTTCAATTACCTCGTGTCTTGACAAGCATTTTCGCAAATTTCTCGAAAGCAACGCATAGCATAAAGCAGCAAATCAACGTTAAACTGTGATGGAAAATATCGTACCACGAAGTGCAATGTGCGTACGTACATAATAAACCGAACGAAGGGTGGGAATTTTACCTGGTAAAATATTCAAAAGTAATGGTTGAAAAATCAGCTGAATGTTCATAATAGTATTTACTTGACCTTAACAAATAACTTTAAGCAAGGGAATCTCATATTCCTATCAGTGCCATCCATACAACGATTCTACTGTCTGAGCTTCGTTAGGACACTCTCAATAACACAAAACAACGCTACGCGCTTGCGTGCTAACCTCAACTTCAAGATTCCAGAAAAATTCACAAATACTCTCCTTAGCATCTCTCTCCGTAATTGCATCAAAAATATTCGTACTCCAATTCCACCAATCTCGTATCGCACTTATAAAGAAAATTTCCTGTCCATTCTTCAAAATATGTCTGCTACTCAACACTGCTCAACTTAGAATACATGTAACTTTGGTAGCGCTCTCAGGTAGAGGCGGCGAAGCAACACAAAGATATTGTAGCAACAGTCAAAGATTACTCAGGTGCATAGTTTTGCTCCGTGTTAGCTATGCATATCGATATTTACGTCATAAGGCGCAAGATCCGGGCTATAGGGTAAGGTGGATGAGGAAGAACAGCCCAAAGAAGTTTTGTGAGCTCCTCTCACGTGTGCAGACTTGTGTGAGGCCTTCCGTTGTCATTGAGAACGAGAAGTTTGCATTTTTGTGGTGACGAACATGCTGAAGTCGTTTCTTCAATTTCCCGAGGGCAGCACAGTACACTTCATAGTTGGTCGTTGCACCTTGAGAGCGGACATCAAACAGAATAACCCCTTTAGATCACGAAAAAAACCATCGCCATGACTGTGCCCGCTGAGCGTGCGGCTTTGAACTTTTTCTTGGGAGGGGAGTTGGTGTGGCCTCTCTCCATAGACCGCCGCTTTGTTTCTCTTTCCAAGTGATGAACCCATGTTTCTTCGCCTACTTCGATGTTAGACATAAAATTGTCACAATCAACCTTGTAACGCGCAAGCAGTTCCACAGACAGTCCTTCGTTGCTCTTTATGGTCTTCTGTTAGGCAGGGAGCAACACAGCGGGCACACACCTTTTGAGTGCTGGAAGACTGTGTCAGCACTAAGAACAGAGACGACGAGTTGAACAGTAAGGTGTTTGATTGTGATCCCTCGACCACCTTGAATGATAATGTCCGCACGTTCCAACATTGCAGATTTGCGTGAGGCCTGCCGGCAATCGGGAGATCGGACAGGTTGCGATGATGACAGACGCCTTGCCCAACGACTTACCATGCTTTTATTCCCTGTTTGGTCTCCATAGACATTCTACAAGTGCCTATGAATGTCTGCGATGCTCTGGCTTTCCGCCAAAAGAAACTCAATGACAGCTCTCTGCGTGGAATACACCTCCGTTACAGACGTCATTTTGAAGGCTACGTACAGCGGTACCACCTATCCGAATTTCATAAAACTACAGGGGCTGCAGCGGGCATATTCCACGATGTCCGATAACAAATTATGCATTTCTTTCAAAAGAAACTGACTGAGGGAAAAATGTGTCGCTTTATTTATTGCATGCCCTTCGAGCTTCCCCTATCGTGCCATGTTCTGGAGGACCACCAGAATGTATGCAGGTTTTCGGTGGGCAGTGGTCACCAGTGTATTTTGATCTGTATGAGTACCCATAAACATAGTGAATAGGTTTACCGTGATATGTGGAGTAATGAAGAACCTCAAAAACAAAAGGAATGTTTAAAATTTTAAAATGCCGCATGGATTCCGAAAGCATTCTGACAGTCTGAAAACCACGGATCAAGACAATTAGGTAGAAGTAGTATTGCTTGACTTGATTCAGTACAGCACCAAAGTTTAATGTCAAAAGAATTTGGCAATAAAAATGCAGTCTTTGTTGCGGAGACTATTATTTTCAAATTTCAGTGACGGGATTCGCCCGTGGCAGGCATTTTCATATTACCTACAGAGAAAAAAATTGTAAAAATGAGCATAAGGAAATGTCCTGATCCCACCTTGTGCAAAACGTACTCAATGGAAAAAGCTTTCATTAAGCTTACAGAAAATGGTCACCGCGCACGCCATCCGTAAAATAATTACACGACGCGAATACATCGACAAAGTGCGACCGGGATATCAAAAAGCTGAAAATCCCCAATATCTGTCAACTGGGGTCTTGGAAAGAACCGGAAGATGAAAAACTGCAAAGAAAAATATTTAAGGCTTTCTAAACTGGAAATAATTAGATTTGAAAAGGGTGGCTAACGAGACCGTGAAAATAACTACCGAAAAATCCTTTCGTTGCCTTACTCGTTGCCGTGCGTAAAGGACTCCGCAGAAGTTTGGAACAGATGCACTGCAGCGCTCCGTGGAACTGGAGCACAACACGCATGAGCGGCCCCACTGAAAAACACAGAAAGAGGAAAAGTATGGTAATCGGGCCTCGAGAGCAAGTAGTACAGTAGAATCAGACACATGGCGTTGGCTAGTGTATTACATTGACCGTTGCGCAGGAATGTATTCACACAGAGAACATAAATGGCGTTATAAATCACAATGTACATAATTCCCAAAAAAGCTCAAAAATAAGAATAACGTAAACTGGCATCTGTCCGATAAGATAATTATCCTCATGAGGAGTCGTTATAAATATAAAAACCAGAAATAAAATTATTACTTAAAGATGAGCGAGTCAAATGCCGCGCGGGATTAGCCAAGCGCTCTCAGGCGCTGCAGTCATGGACTGTGCGGCTGGTCCCGGCGGAGGTTCGAGTCCTCCCTCGGGCATAGGTGTCTGTGTTTGTCCTTAGGATAATTTAGATTAAGTAGTGTGTAAGCTTAAGGACTGGTGACCTTAGCAGTTAAGTCCCATAAGATTTCACACACATTGAACATTAGTCAAACAAATAAAATTGAGATAGATACCAGTATACTTCATAGCAGCAAGGCTAAACTTCTTCAGAAAAGGACATCATTATATCAAAAAATGACTGATTGTTGCTCTTCAGCTGATCACTGAAGAGGCCATCAACACCAAAAAACGCACTTTCAGATTCATCCAGTAAATTGCGTTTCCGCCCCTTACCGGTAAAATGCAAAATTTGTATAATTGGGAGTAGGTGGTCAATGGCCAGATGCCATTAGATCCTCTGCAAATGGCGAGTGTTGTTTTATCTGCCCTCTTTTTGTGAGCAAGTGTTCATGAAACCTAGTTTTAAACTTTTTTTTCCCGTATGTCCAATATATTTCGTGCTGCATTAGGAACATTCTAGTCTCCAAACCACTGACTTATCATAAATACTTTTCTATGCCTGTTCATTATTAAGAAGTTGATGTATATTGGTACCATTATAAGTGCGTTTGTACGCCGAAAAAGCTGCGCTAGATTGTAAGACATGTTCCCAGGAAAGGGAAGGGGGTCCGCTCTACTTCTGTTTTAGGGTGTTCCATTGTAGATGAAACATTCAATTTCAGTTTATTTTCTTTATACAACTTCTGGAATAAAGAAATACTTACGATTAAGGCATAGTTTCAATTCTTGTGTTATGTTTATGACGACCTTCACATAAGAATAATTATCTTATCGGACAGATGCCAGTTAACTTTACTCTTATTTTTAGAGTTGTTATTTTAGAATAAAATTTAAATTGTGATTTATAAGGCTATTTCTGTTCTGTATGTGAATACGGTCCTGCGTAATGGTTTTTGTAATAGACTAGCGAACACCATGTATCTGATACTACTGTACTATTTTCACTCGAGGCCCTATTACCATACTTTTCCGGGGTCCCGGGTGCTTGTGTTGTCCTCGTCATTTACTCATCATTTGGAAAAATGGTGAGACTCGACAGTGAAATGGTTGGGAATTTGTACTGGCGCAGAGCGCCCCTCAAACCAAAATTATTATCATACTTTCCCGTATTCTATGTTTTACAGTGATGCCTCTCATAAATGTGCTCCCGCTCCATGAAACTCTGCTGCGTATCTGTTCATAACGTGTGCGGCAGTCTTTACGCATGGCAACGAGTAAAGTACTCAAAGGATTTTTCGGTATATATTTTCACGATCCTCTTAGCCACCGTTGTTCCGATTCTTTTCAGCAATCCAGTTCACAAGCATCGGGGATTTCCAGATTTCGATATCCCAATCGCATTCTGCCGATGTATTCGCATCGTGTAATCATTTTACGGGTGGCATTCGCGGTGACCGGTTTCTGTAAGCTTGATGAAAACTTTTCCCGTAGAGTACGTTTTTGCACAACCTGGGATAGGGACGTTTCCTTATACTTATTTATATAATTGTTTGCTTAGTAGATAATACGAAGATGCCTACCACTGGCTGAATGCGTCACTGAAATTTAAAAATAAAATCTGCTCAACCAAGACTGTATTTTTATCTCAAATTTTACACTGGTTGCTTTATCAGCCGATTGACGGAACGGAAGATATATCAAAAGAAATTTGTCACTAGATTGAGGATTACTTGATAGGAAGCATGCATCATGAAATCACACAGTAAATGGACTTTTGGTCCGTGTATTCCCAATAAGTTACATTTGCTTACGCTGATGGTACATTTGCTTACGCTGATGGCCAATTTACTCTTCCTGATCCAAGCGTCGATCCTCTCAAGGTCTTCTGTATTTCGCTTCGATTTTCTAGCGTCGCGATTTCTCTGTATACAACAGCATCATCCGCGAAAAACCTTATGGAACTTCCGACGTTATCTACTAGGTCATTTCTATACATTGATCAAAGTAATGGTCCTGTAATACTCCCCCCCCCCCTACGAAGTTAAAAAATGGTTCAAATGGCTCTGAGCACTATGGGACTCAACTGCTGAGGTCATTAGTCCCCTATGGACATCACAAACATCCATGCCCGAGGCAGGATTCGAACCTGCGACCGTAGCGGTCTTGCGGTTCCAGACTGCAGCGCCTTTAACCGCACGGCCACTTCGACAGGCCTCCGAAGTTACTTTTACGTCTGAAGAATTCTGTCCGTTCAGAATGACATGCTGTGTTCTGTTTGCTAGAAACTCTTCAGTCCAGTCACACATTTAGTTTCACATTCCGTAAGCTCGTATTTATTCATTAGGCGGCAGTGCGGAACTGTATGGAATGCCTTCCGGAAAAAAAGGAATACGGCATCTACTTGGGTGAATGTATCGACTGCTTTCTAGGTCTCGTGGTAGAACAGAGAGAGTTGGCTTTCACACGATCGTTGTTTTCGGAACCCATGTTGGTTCCTACAGAGTTTATTTTCGCTCTCCAGAAATGTCATAATATGAAAGCATAAAACTTGTTCCAAAATTCTACAACTGGCCGGCGTCAGAGATACAGGCCTATAGTTTTATGCATCTATTCGACGGTCCTTCTTACAAACAGAAATTACCTGTGCCTTTTTTTTCAGTCATCAGGAACATTTCGTTCCTTCAAACACTACGGTACACTGCTGTTAGTTTCAATTTCATTCGCTCCCTCCAAGCATTCCTGACATTCACACATGGATTCTCCGCCCAGTCTTATATTATTAAAATTTACTGTCAAGATACAAGTACAGAATCTGATCTACGGGCTGTCTTCATTTTAATGGCCAACAGTGTAGTAAATAAACACTAATAACCAATAAAAAAACGCGAAACTGAGACGGAGACCAAAGAAAAAAATGTGGAACGGCAGTGAAGTCAGAAGTTACTCAATATGGAAAAAAATTACAAAACATTCAATGCATTTTTAAAATCAACCGTTTCTTTGACGTGCTTATTTCTATCATTTCTGCTTGTGTGACGCACGAATTAGTTACGAAGTGGTAATTGTAGTCGGTTGGGGAAGCGTATGTCACTGAGCAGAGCGAAGGACATCGGAATCTCACTGCTAACGCTGCGAAACGACCGCCTGAGGCTGGCGCTCGGACAGTCGGCGACGCCACGTGGCGTTCCTGCGGGGCCGATATCGTCCGCCGACACGAGGCGTTTTATGAGAAGTCCGGACGCGCCACCAAGCGGAAGACGCGCGCCTTCTGCAGAAAAGCATCCTCCCCCTAGCTGCTGGCCACGACCCACGGGCCGTGTAACTTCTGCCAAGCTACTTTTACGCCACGTCGTGAAACGGCCCACCGTCACTCCATCGCCTTACCCACGCTTGTCCTCTCGCCTTCTATAGCATTTCTGCACATCTGCTAGCCTGATACGTACGTTCGTGGCGTTTTTGTTCAGAGTGCTGGCGCTACTAGTTTATTCATTAGGTGTCATTTTTATGTTGAAGTACTGCTGTTGTTTTGTTAATATCTCCAACCATTCTTCCTTCATTGCTATTTCAGTTATGTGCATCTTACAGATAAGAAGAAATCTTACTCGTCTTTTGCAACTGAATGTTTATTTTGTTTTTAACCAAACATGTTACATCTATTCGTATTAAGCATCATCACAGGTCTAAACTATAAAAACTGTTCTTTAACTATACACACTTCGATGAGCAAATGCACTATGTTCACCTGCTAATAAGGTTTTGCTGCACCTATGGAACATACACTACTGGCCATTCAAATTGCTACACCAAGAATAAATGCACATGATAAACGGGTACCCATTGGACAAATATATTATACTAGAACTAACATGTGATTACATTTTCACGCAATTTGGGTGCATAGATCCTGAGAAATCAGTACCCAGAACAACCACCTCTGCCCGCAATAACGGCCTTATACGCCTGGCCATTGAGTCAAACAGAGTTTGGATGGCGTGTACAGGTACAGCTACCCATGCAGCTTCAACACGACACCACAGTTCATCAAGAGTAGTGACTGACGTATTGTGACGAGCCAGTTGCTCGGCCACCATTGACCAGACGTTTTCAATTCGTGAGAGATCTGGAGAATACGCTGGCCAGGGCAGCAGTCGAAAATTTTCTTTGTCCAGAAAGGCCCGTACAGGACCTGCAACATGCGGTCGTGCATTATCCTGCTGAAATGTAGGGTTTCGCAGGGATCGAATGAAGGGTAGAGCCACGGGTCGTAACACATCTGAAATGTAACGTCCACTATTCAAAGTGCCGTCAATGCGAACAAGAGGTGACCGAGACGTGTAACCAATGGCACCCCATCACGCCGGGTGATATGCCAGTATGGCGATGACGAATACACGCTTCAATGTACATTCACCACGATGTCACCAAGCACGGATGCGACAATCATGATGCTGTAAACAGAACCTGGATTCATCCGAAAAAATGACGTTTTGCCATTCGTGCACCCAGGTTTGTCGTTGAGTACACCATTGCAGGCGCTTCTCTCTGTGATGCAGCGTCAAGGGTAACAGCAGCCATGGTCTCCGAGCCGCTAGTCCATGCTGCTGCAAACATCGTCGAACTGTTCGTGCAGATGGTTGTTGTCTTGCAAACGTCCCCATCTGTTGACTCGGGGATCGAGACGTGGCTGCACGATCCGTCACAGCCATGCGGATAAGATGCCTATCATCTCGACTGCTAGTGATACGAGGCCATTGGGATCTAGCACGGCGTTCCGTATTACCCTCCTGAACCCACCGATTCCATATTTTGCTAACAGTCATGGGATCTCGACCAGCGCGAGCAGCAATGTCACGATACGATAAACCGCAATCGCGATACGCTACAATCCGATATTTATCAAAGTCGGAAACGTGATGATACGCATTTCTCCTCCTTACACGAGGCATCACAACAACGTTACACCAGCCAACGCCGGTCAACTGCTGTTTGTGTATGAGAAATCTGTTGGAAACTTTCCTCATGTCAGCAGGTTGTAGGTGTCGCCACCGGCGCCAACCAGGTGTGAATGCTCTGTAAAGCTAATCATTTGCATATCACAGCATCTTCTTCCTGTCGGTTAAATTTCGCGTCTGTAGCACGTCATCTTCGCGGTGTAGCAAGTTTAATTGCCAGTAGTGTAATACAGCAGCGGTTTTGCGTGGTATGAATTCCGGAGGTATGTGGTACCAGAGGTCTACGCACAGGTCACGCAACTGCCGTAAATTGCGTGCCGGTGGCTGGTGGGGGCGAAACTGACGTCCTATAGCGTCCAAAATGTGTTCCACTGAGTTCATACAAGGCGAATTTGGTGGCCATGACATCGACGTGTGTTCACTATCATTATCCTCAAACCGTTGTACCACGATTCTGGCCTTGTGACAGACAGTTATCCTGCTGGAAGACGTCATCGCCGTCTGAAAAGACATCAAACACGAAGCGATGTTGGAGGTCCGCAATAACTGTCATAGACTCCCATTGCTACCATAGGCATAGGCAAGTGCCCCCATAGTATAATACCGCCCCCACCAAATAACAACTTTGGAGTGGTGCATTTTTCGAGCAGCCATTCGCCTGGATGACTGCGTATCAGGACACCACCATTCATTTGACGTAAAATAAATGTGATTCGTCAGAGCAGGCGATACGTTT
The DNA here is from genome assembly GCF_021461395.2 of Schistocerca americana. Classification (NCBI taxonomy): domain Eukaryota; kingdom Metazoa; phylum Arthropoda; class Insecta; order Orthoptera; family Acrididae; genus Schistocerca; species Schistocerca americana. Next base: position 345,734,121 of record NC_060130.1, read on the forward strand.
CCATCGATCCACGGTCCAATCTTGATGACCCCGTGCCTACTCCTTTCGTAACTGATAACGTCGTTGAGTCAAGATGGGAACGCGTTAGAGACGTCTGCTGCGGTGCCTCATGTTCCAGAGTGCGCGCTGGATGGTGTACTCTGGAATACTCGTGGCTGCATCAGCATTGTACTCTATCGTCAAATCTGTCACAGATCGCCGCCTGTCCTACTTCAAAGAGAGGGCAAGCTTTCGATCTCCACGTTCTCTAATGTGTCACCTATTCGTGATCTCACCGTCTTTCAAGCGTTTTAGCGTTTCCCATACGTGCTCACGCCAGTAGCATCCCAAAACCGTCATTTCCGAGATGTTTGATCACAGGCGTCGGGTTATAACGATCTGCCCTTTATGAAAGGGTGGGCTGTTAATTTATTTTTTCGTATAATAAAACACACACACACACACACACACACACACACACACACACACACACATACGAAGAGAGAGAGAGACCACTACCGTACCATCTCTCGGTTGCTCAATGATCAACAGTTTTTTAAATTTATTTTGCGTTGAAAGTCCTCGTCTCACTGCAAACAGATGAAACAAATCATATAAACATATTGTTAACTATATGTTTCAGACGCATCAGAAGCTTAGTTTTGAAAACGCTATTTGGTTTTTCAAAAGCACCTCATGTCCAATATCCCTTGAGGTTATTTCTTTTGTTGTTCATCCAGTTGTTGACTTTAATTGCTCTAAATACAAAACTTGATAAACTTGTTATGACTTTTTTTGCTAATTGGTACTATTTTCTTTTCAGTTTGTTGATTACTTGTTATTTCTGTCTTCTTCTAACTGATTTTCCGGCGTCCTTGCATACTTGCTCCAGTAATTCGTTGGTGAAGCACTCATATATCTGCCCTAGAAGCAAACAGGACAACGTCATAAGCAAAATGACTATGATCGAGATATGTTCCGCTAACTCGTATTCATTCTTTGGTTTCCCTTTTTCATGGTCTGAAAAGTTCCCCTAAGACTGCTGAGAGCAGTTTTTGTGCTATACTGTCTCCTTGGCATGACTCCTCTTACAACTGTGAATTTTTTACAAAGTGACGTCTACTACTATCTGAATCATATATATATATATACACTCCTGGAAATGGAAAAAAGAACACATTGACACTGGTGTGTCAGACCCACCATACTTGCTCCGGACACTGCGAGAGGGCTGTACAAGCAATGATCACACGCACGGCACAGCGGACACACCAGGAACCGCGGTGTTGGCCGTCGAATGGCGCTAGCTGCGCAGCATTTGTGCACCGCCGCCGTCAGTGTGGACGTGAACCGTATGTGCAGTTGACGGACTTTGAGCGAGGGCGTATAGTGGGCATGCGGGAGGCCGGGTGGACGTACCGCCGAATTGCTCAACACGTGGGGCATGAGGTCTCCACAGTACATCGATGTTGTCGCCAGTGGTCGGCGGAAGGTGCACATGCCCGTCGACCTGGGACCGGACCGCAGCGACGCACGGATGCACGCCAAGACCGTAGGATCCTACGCAGTGCCGTAGGGGACCGCACCGCCACTTCCCAGCAAATTAGGGACACTGTTGCTCCTGGGGTATCGGCGAGGACCATTCGCAACCGTCTCCATGAAGCTGGGCTACGGTCCCGCACACCGTTAGGCCGTCTTCCGCTCACGCCCCAACATCGTGCAGCCCGCCTCCAGTGGTGTCGCGACAGGCGTGAATGGAGGGACGAATGGAGACGTGTCAGCGATGAGAGTCGCTTCTGCCTTGGTGCCAATGATGGTCGTATGCGTGTTTGGCGCCGTGCAGGTGAGCGCCACAATCAGGACTGCATACGACCGAGGCACACTGGGCCAACACCCGGCATCATGGTGTGGGGAGCGATCTCCTACACTGGCCGTACACCACTGGTGATCGTCGAGGGGACACTGAATAGTGCACGGTACATCCAAACCGTCATCGAACCCATCGTTCTACCATTCCTAGACCGGCAAGGGAACTTGCTGTTCCAACAGGACAATGCACGTCCGCATGTATCCCGTGCCACCCAACGTGCTCTAGAAGGTGTAAGTCAACTACCCTGGCCAGCAAGATCTCCGGATCTGTCCCCCATTGAGCATGTTTGGGACTGGATGAAGCGTCGTCTCACGCGGTCTGCACGTCCAGCATGAACGCTGGTCCAACTGAGGCGCCAGGTGGAAATGGCATGGCAAGCCGTTCCACAGGACTACATCCAGCATCTCTACGATCGTCTCCATGGGAGAATAGCAGGCTGCATTGCTGCGAAAGGTGGATATACACTGTACTAGTGCCGACATTGTGCATGCTCTGTTGCCTGTGTCTATGTGCCTGTGGTTCTGTCAGTGTGATCATGTGATGTATCTGACCCCAGGAATGTGTCAATAAAGTTTCCCCTTCCTGGGACAATGAATCCACGGTGTTCTTATTTCAATTTCCAGGAGTGTATATTGAAAGATGTGTGTTGTGATGAAAAGCAAGGCCTACTCCCATAATTAGTGACAACCATGCCCTGAAACCTTTAAACTATGCAAACTCATGTCCCAGAAGAACAATTTGGAAACGCTATCTGACTCGTAATGTTTAACAGAAATAGTCGCACAGTGACATACTTCGGTGATTGAGCGCAACTCAAAATAAGTGGGCTTGTATAGCTAATATTTGAATATTACGCAGTGAGTACTGATTCGTAAAGGCAGTGAATCCAGTTGGACTTGTGTTATCTTTCTGCTTGTGGCATCCATCTGTGCTGTGAGGATGTTTCCTCAATGTTGTAAACATAGACCTTGAATATAAAGATACTGTAAATCACCTGAAAGAACAAATAAATTCTCACCCCACAGTAACATGCAAAATCAATCTGCATGATACTGGAAGAACAGAATCGGCGAAACAGCATCCGTCGACCTACGTTGGTTGGAACTGGAACCTCGTAGCATGTAAAGAAAAGTTGCCTGTTACTAAGATCTCGTGAGACTGGAATTCAATACTTGATTTCCGATACGGCCTGAATATTTTTGGATCGTGAAGCGAGACCACAAGGTTCAATAAGATAGCGGCTGTGCAACGTGGCACGATCTGGCGCTGTAATACAAACTATGACGAGGAACACATCAAAATAAATCCGAGAGAAGTACAGTGATAAGTAATTATATTGTAACGGACCACAAACAAAAATAAATTATTTTATTTTTGGGCACTCAAACAAGTAACTAGAAGATGGAAATTCACGACAAGCAGTCGGGATATCACGTTCTCATTTCACTGTTTTGAACAAAGCAAAGACTTGAATGCCGGCCGCTGTGGCCGAGCGGTTCTAAGCGCTCCAGTCCAGAACCGTGCTGCTGCTACGGTCGCAGGTTCGAATCCTGCCTCGGGCATGGATGTGTGTGATGTCCTTAGGTTAGTTAGGTTTAAGTAGTTTTAAGTCTAGGGGACTGATGACCTCAGATGTTAAGTCCCATAGTGCATAGAGCCAAAGACTAGAATAAATTACTTTTTTCCCGTCTATGATCAAAACATTGTTTGGTCCTTAGACTACCTTCGGTCAGCGACGATCATCTTCAGATCTCGGTACTGATTTGCTTTTTCACTTTACAGAGTCTTTTTTTCGTAAGCCAGACATGGCACTAGTTACACAAGCTGCCTCATAGTCACGAATAGAACAGTCATCCAGAAAGTGTAGAATATTTTGTTTTTTGCTTCTGTCTATTTTATACTTCAGGTGAGGGCAACAACTTTGATTTTACAGCACGACGAAGTGAAGAGATAATGAGCGGAGCTATATTCAGCTACCATTGAGCTAAATACAAGCAGTCTACGAGCTTCCATTTTACTACGCGCAAGCAGACGGCCTCATTCCTGTAATTGCAACCAAGCGATGCCAATATAACCTCGCCACTTTCACTCAGTTTCACCACGGCGAGAGAATTAAAATGGTCTCACTCCATTCTTTGGTCATTGCACAATCTCCACAACAGCATGGACCTCCACCAGATAAAGGCAAAAACACGGCTCCACCAGCTAGCATTAAACAGAACCCTGAACAGAACAAAGAATAGAATGGCGAATACTCTTTCAAACAAGAACGACCTTATGATCTGTAACCCGCGAACGATTCTCATTGAACAAATCAAATTCATTCCACGAAAATTAAAACTACATCAGCGACCATGTTGTTCCAGCGCTTATATCTATTAATCAAAACTGATTACAGCAGACTCAAGTAAAATATTGCAAAGATAAATATCTTAATCTACAAAAAGCAAAATATAATGGGAATAAATCAAAATGCCCAATGAAAAACAACTCCAAGTGTCTTTCAGGGTACTACGTTAATTTGAATTACCGTCTTTTTTCACAAGGGCTGTTACTACAGCTGGTTGAAATGAAGGCAAAAGCTTTTTGAACCATTCAGATGATCCATTTTACCATATCCTCTTCTAAATTCTGCTTGTTCCATTGCTTCATAAAAATGAAACGGTATGATTTCTTTAAGGTTCATAATACTCGTGAACTATTGCACATAACGGAGAAGACGCTCACAGAACAGTAGCTCTTAATGTCTTTCTCCTTTCTAATAAAGTACAGAAATTAGATCAGTGTTCCAGGTTCGAGGAACGGTCTTCCTTCTTAGACAATCTGTAAATCATTTTGCAAATTTCATCTGTATTACTTCCTTCTGCAGTTTTATCCATTGAAACAATACACTGATCAGCCAGAACATTATGATCACCAACCTACTATCGATATAAACCCGTCGAGTCGATAGCAGCCTCACCTGAAGTGGAATGACTGTTAGTCAAACACACGCACTGTGCATGTAGTATCAGTGAGTGTGCTGTCTGTGTGTAGAATGGAAAGGCGCGCGATTTATCACCAAGGGCAGACTGAGATGGCCCGGATACTCGGCACGAACATTTCGGAAACTGCACGACTTGTCGGGTGGTCGAGGGGTACTTCAACACTTAGCGAAACAAAGGTGAAATTATGTCCAGGCGTCGTGGGGTTGGGCGGCGACCCCTCGCTGCAGATGTTGGACGTCGTGGGCTGGGCAGACAGGTAAACAGGACAGGTGGCGAACGGTAGCGAAACTAACATAAGACTTTACAGCTGGGCAGAGTAGACTGCATCTTAACACACAGGGCGTCTAACAATCCCAATGATAAGCCACCGCAGCTGACGAGCCATACATACGCCAACGTTATCACCGCGACATCGGCTAATGCGATTGAACTGAGCACGGGAGCATCGGCACAGACGTAGGTCCAGAGGCAGAGCGTTTCATGGTTTGGTGAATCCCGATACCTTCTTCATCATGCCGATGGGAGGGCGCGAATTCCCCGTCTTCCAGGGGAAAATCTTCTTGACACTTGTACTGCGGGGCCGCGCGGGGTTAGCCGAGCGGTCTAAGGCGCTGCAGTCATGGACTGTGCGGCTGGTCCCGGCGGAGGTTCGAATCCTCCCTCGGGCATGGGTGTGTGTGTTTGTCCTTAGGATAATTTAGGTTAGGTAGTGTATAAGCTTAGAGACTGATGACCTTAGCAGTTAAGTCCCATAAGATTTCACACACATTTGAATTTGTACTGCGGGACGGAGACAAGCTGACTGTGGCTCCATTGTGCTCTGGGGAACAGGGCATCCATGTGTCCAGTGGAGCTCGTGCAAGACACCGTGACGGCCAAGGAGTATCGTACACTGGTTGCAGATCACATCAACCCCTTCATGACGACCATGTTTCCCGACGGCAGTGGCATTCTTCAACAAGATAATGCACCGTGTAACAAGGTCAGAAGTGTGATGGAGTGGTTCGAGGAACACGGTAGCGAGTTCCAGTTGATGTGCTAGCCCCAAAACTCGTAGATTCTGAACTTTATGGAACACATCTGGGATGTGATAGAACGTAGCGTGAGAACTCATCGCCCCCTCCACGGAATTTACGGGAATTAGTCGACTTTTTTGTGAAAATGTGGTACTAACTCCCTCCAGCGACCTACCAAGGCCACACTGCTGCCATGCCACGACGCTTCGCACCTGTTATCCGAGCTAAAGGTGAACATACTGGCTGTAAGGTACATGGGCATAATATTCTGGCTGGTCAGTGTAATTCCAAGTACCTTTACTTCCTTGATGTTTCGACTGGCTTTACACATCTCACATGTGATTACTTCCATGTCATTATTTTCATTATTAACTGCGTTTCTGAATCATTTCTTGAACACTGCGGTGACAAAAGTCATGGGATAGCCATATGCAAATATACAGATAGCGGCAGTATCGTCCACACAAATATAAAATGGTAGTGCATTGGTTGACCTGTCATTTATACTCAGGGGATTAGTATGAATAGATCTCCGACGTTATTATGGCCGCACGATGGGCATTAACAGAATTGAACGCGGAATGGTAGTTGTAGCTAGACGCATGGAACATTCAGTTCCGGAAATCATTAAGACATTCAATAATCCGAGATCCACAGCGCCAAGAGTGAGCCGAGAATACTAAATTTCAGGCATTACCTCTCACCAGGAACAACGCAGTGGCAGACGGCCTTCACTTAACGAGCGAGACCAGCGGCGTTTGCGTAGATTTGTCAGTGTTAACAGACAAGCCCGGCGCCTCTGCTGGGCTCGCGGCTATGTCGGTGAGACCCTAGACGACCGTAAAACCGTGACCAGGTCGGATGAGTCCCGATTTTAGTTGGTAAAGGCTGATGGTAGGATTCGAGTGTGGCGCAGGTTCCACGTAGCCATGGACGCAGGTTGGCAATAAGGCACTGTGAAAACTGGTGGTGGCTCTTTAATGGTGTGGACTGTTTTTACATGGAATGGACTGGATCCTCTAGTCCAGCTGAACCGATCGCTAACCGTAAATGATTACTGCTTGGAGACCGTTTGCGTCAATCTGCAATGGAATTTTTATGGATAGCAATGCGCTATGTCACTAGGCTACGACTGTTCGCAATTGATTTCAAGAACATTCTAGACACTTCAAACGAATTACATGACAGGATGCTGTTTGAGTGACTTTTAGTGTTAGTACTAGTTTATGTTTCACATGGTGATTATGGTATTTCATACACATCAAAACAAAGCATGAAACAATCAGAAATGTATAAAGTCCAATAGGTTATACGTAGATGGTATGAGCCAATAACTATAAAAGGTCAAATATTATTCACATGTCACAACATATCATATCAATATGACAATCGAAATAATTACTGCTCCGTTTGAACTGCTGAAGAACTACAGATCCAAACAGATATTCTTGCACAAGAGGTGAAGTGACCAGTTTAAAAGCACAGCTATAAATGGTCACCAGCTACTAATAAACATATTATACAGTGTCCAACCACTGACGTTTGTTATGAAGAACAAACAAAAATAAAGATACATTTAATACTACTTAATGAATTCAGAGTTAAAAGTTGTACATGTTACATAAAACATTGACTCTACACTTTACGGAATTAAAATTTTACTGTAAAAGTACAAGTCTGTTATACAACAGCACGATGAAAACAACGGAAACAGTAGTACCTCACAACCAATGGTGTAAACATGAAAAAAAGTTAAATAATATAGATTAATGTATAGTATTAGACAATAATCTTTCCAACATAAAGGTATAAAACAATAATAATTGCAGCTAAGTCATATAGTAGATAACACATTTTTTTCATGATGTCTAGGTAACATACCGTATCTTTCCTCAACAAGAATAAAAGTATGATACAGACGTTACAGTCAATGTCAGTAAAGCAATATTAATTTTATCGTGCAATTGACAGGAAAGGGGAGCAGACATGTGTCTTATGAAGTACAAGTAAAAGGAATAGTTTGTCAAACTGATATATAAAATATCAGTGTCAAGGTACCATATCTAATGTTACATATTTAAAATCTATCACAGTACTTGGTTAGAATCATGGTGTACATAGTAGTAGAAGGAACCCAACTGGTAAGTGTATCACGTGACTAATATTAGGCATGGCAAACATCAAGACCGGCAGTACGCTCCAGACAACAAAAAAGGATAAATATGAAGGCACTGCCAAATATATAATGCTATGTGTGTCCAGGTATCATATCCGATACTAGAAGTGTAATGGACAGCACGGTATTGGTTAGAAAGTATAATATACATGCTAATGTAAGACACAAAAATAAGAACTACGTCACATAACAATTGATGAGTATAACAAATATCCAGCCCTGTAGTAGACTGAAGACACCACGCAAGTGTTAATATGATCACACAGCAATCACAAATATGTCATACGATAAGTATTGTATATTCCCTAAAAACAATATAATTATAAATAACATGCTACATCTTCTCTCATCAAGAATAAGAGCAAAGGTTTTGGATACGGATTTGGAAACATCGTAATCGACGTAAAAGGACAAATATTTGCTGACAAGTATTGAATATTTCCTAAAAACAATATAATGTATAAATAACAAGCTACATCTTTTCTCATCAAGAATAAGAGCAAAGTCTTTGGATACGGATTTGGAAACATCATAAACAACGTAAAAGAACAAATATTTGCTGCTGCAAATAATCGACGGGGAAAGGGAGAATACATGTTTCTCTTGAAATAGAAACAAAAATGAAAGTATGTGAAGCTAAAATAAGAACATTGATCTTAAGAGACCACACGTAATCCAAAGCTTCTAACATCTAGCGCAGTAGTGGGTTGAAACCATGGTGTAATTGCTGGTGAGAGATAGCAAAAGTGGCAAATTTGCTTATAGTTAGTGTTAAGCATTGCAAAATCAAGACCTGTAGGCGGGAGACAATGAAGCAGTTGCTAACATAAAAGACTGGTAGAATATCTCAGAATTAACGACCAAGGATCATATCTGATACTAAATGTCCGAGGTTCAACACAGTAATGGGTTGCAATCGATATGCATGTGCTAATGAGAGAAATAGAACAGACACGCCATGTAATAAAAATTTGGAACAACAAATATCATGCCCCTCCGAAGGCTGTAGACAGAATGAAGTGCAAAATATGAATATGCAGCATCTTCTATTATCAGAAACAAGATCATAATATCCGCAGGAACTAAGCAGACAATAATTGCAAAAGTATACAGAGGGAGAGAGGGGGAGGGGGTGTTAACGAAAATAATTAAAACTATGAGAAATCACGCGAAATTGTTTTGGAAGAATTGTCACCATAGATGAAAGTCACATGAGAATGTCACACTCACGATAACATTTGTGTAAGTGTATCTAAGCCTACTTAAGTCATTTCGTCGCGTGGCTTGTAAAAACAACGAGAGCAATAGGATGATATCACATAATGCAATATTAGAAAATAAAGTCGTAAGTTAAATTGTGGATGTGTGAGTAATAGTAGGGGGTCACTTATAACACATTGAACACTTCAACGTAGTTATTTAAATAGTTGTTGTTTTTTAGTCTGTCCACTCAAGATTTTTTCTTCATGTTTAAGCATAACGGGGGTCTGTCGCAACGACAGCTGGTCTGCTGCTCGCAGTTCTTGGACGTCTGTGAAATGATATCCGCCCAAAGAATTTTTCCTAGCCCTGAATGGGTGCTAATTAGAAGGGAACAAGTCAGAAGTACATGGTGGGTATGGCAGTTCCTGGAACCCCATTCATGCGATAGGAGCCGTAGTTTTCCGACTCGTATGGGCACGAGCGTCATCGTCTTGCAAGAGCACTTTTTCGTGATATGAATATTCACAGTGTTTACAACCTCCTTCCACAGAAACCACGCCATCCAGCACTGTCCTTGATGATCACACTCCATGTTGTCCGCTCATATAATGACAGCAGTTGAGAAACTGGGCTGTACTGAGTAGGGACTACACATCTAATGATCGTCTAGTCATCTTCGGTTAGACGAAACATTTGTAGTTACCACTATATCTAACTTCAACAGATCGATTTTCATTTTTAAATTTTTTAACCTGCCTGCCAAATTAAGGGCTCCAACATTCCAAGCTCCATTCCGTGGAATGTCGATTTTGTTTTTCTTGATGACGACATCCTCCTGAGTAGTCTCCACCCAGAGATCCGAATGGGGGAATATTTTACCTCCAGAATATCTTACCCAAGAGGATGTCATCATCTTTTAACAAGTCAGCAGAGCTATACCCCCTGGGGAAGACTTACGACTGTAGTTTCCCAGTGCCATCAGCCGTTCGCAGTACCAGATGTTGTTGATGTTACAAGGGCAGATCAGAAGAATGTAGTAATTCCAATTTCGAAGAAAATAGCTGTGATAATTATTGAACTACTTGTTTAATAAGGCATGGTTGCAAAATACAAACACGATTTTTTTACAGAAGAATGGAAATACTGGTAGAAGCCCCGTAGAAATGTGGGCACGCGCGAGGCAATACTGAACCTACGACTTATCGTACAAGATAGGGTAAGTTTATAGAACTTGTAGATTTAGAGAAAGCTTTTGAAATGTTGACTGGAAAATTCTCTTTGAAATTGTGAAGGTAGCAGGAAGCGAAAGGCTATTTACACCTTGTATAGAAACCAGACGGCAGATATAAAGAGTCGAGAGGTATGAAAAGGAAGCAGTGAGTGAGAGTGTAGTGAGACGGGGTTAGCAAGCAGCAAAGGAAACCAGAGAAAAATTTGGAGAGAGAATTAAAGTTCAGGCAGAAAAATAAGAACTTTGAGGTTTGCCGATGACATTTTAATTCTGTCAGAGACAGCGAAGGACCTGGAACAGTAGCTTAACGGAATTGGCGGTGGCTTGAAAGGTGGGTGTAAGATGAACATAAAAAAACTAAAACACTGGTGTTCGAATGTAGTCGAATTAAATCAGATGATGCCGAGGAAATTAGATTAGGGAACGAGACTCTTAAAGCAGTTGATTAATTTTGCTACATGGGTAGTAGAATGACGGATGATGGCCGAAGTAGAGAGGACATAAAATATGAACTGGCAATGGCAAGAAAAGCGTTTCTGAAGAAAAAAAATTTGTTAACATCGAATATAGATATAAGTATTAGGTAATCTTTTATGAAAGTATTTGCATGGAGTGTAGCCATGTATGGAAGCGAAGTATGGATGATAAACTGTTTAGACATGAAGAGAATAGAAGCTTTCGAAAAGTGGTGCTACGGAAGATTGGCTGAGTAGATCACGTAACTAATAAGATGGTACTGAATAGACTTGGGATGACAAGAAATTTGTGGCACAATTTGACCAAAGAAGGGATAGGTTGATAGGACACATTCTTAGACAACTCAGTACTGAAGGGAAGTGTAGGAAGTAAAAGTCGTAGGGGGAGACCAAGGGATGACTACAGCAAGCAGATGCAGAACGATGTCGAATACAGTAGTTACTAGGAGATGAAGAAGCTCCCACAGGATAGAGTCGCATTGAGAGCTGCATCAAACCAGTCTTCGGACTGATGACAACAACTACGACAACGACAACAATATCTCACCTGTATCATACATCTTACACACCAGATGGCAGAGTTTTGTAATGGCTGGTTCACCCAAGGCTACCACTGGGCCTGACGGAATGTCGTCTACTACCGGGGCCTCGTTTCCACTTAGGTCTTTCAGTGCTCTGTCAAATTATTCACGCAGTATCAGATCTCCCATGTCCTCTTCATCTACATTCTCATTCATTTCTATAACATTGCCTGCAAGTTCATTTCCCTTGTGTAGACCGTCTATATACTCCTTCCACCACTCAGCTTTCCCATCTTTGCTAGTGACTTGTTTTCCATCTGAGATTTTGATATTCATATCGCTGCTCCTCTTTTCTCCAAAGGCCTCTTTAATTTTCCTGTAGGCAGCATTTATCTTTCCCCTAGTGATATATGCCTCTATATCCTTACATTATGTGTTCTCCTACATTATGTGTTCTCCTTCCATCAATTAAATTTAATCTCTCCTGTGTTATACAAGGATTTCTATTAGATCCTGTCTTTTTATCTATTTGATCCTCTGCCACCTTCACTATTTCATCACTTAAAGCTACCCATTCGTCTTCTGCTGTATTGCTTTCCACTGCTCTAGTCAACCTTTGTCTAACGCTTCTTCTGAAAGTCTCAGGAACCTCTTGTTCTTTCAACTTATCCAAGTCCGATATCCTTCTTTTCCTACCTTTTTCCAATTTCTTCAGTTTTAATCTATAGTTCATAACCAATAAATTGTGGTCACAGTTCACATCTGCCAATGGAAATGCTTTACAATTAAAAACCTGGTTCCTAAATCGCTGATTTACCATTATATAATCAATCTCAAAACCTTTTGGTGTTTACAGGTATCTTCCACGTAAATAACCTTCTTTTATGATTCTTAACCCAAGTGTCAGCGATGATTGAATTATGCTCTGTACAAAACTCTACCAGGTGGCTTCCTCTTGCATTCCTTTCCCCCATTTTACATCTGGAATATTTTACCCAACAGAATGTCATCATCATTAAACCATATAGTAGAGCTAATGCCCTCGGGAAAAATTACGGCTGTAGTTTCCCCTTGCTTTCAGCTGCTCGTAGTACCGGCACAACAAGGCCGTTTTGTTTGACGTTACAAGGCCAGATCAGTCATCCAGACCGTTGCCCCTGTAACTACTGAAAAGGCTGTTGCCGTTCTTCAGGAACCACACGTTTGTCTGGCCTGTCAACAATTATTCCTCCTATGTGGATGCACCTACGGTACGGCTATTTCTATCGCTGAGGCGTAAAAGCCACCCCACCTACGGCAAGGTCCAAGACAACTACATTCATCGTATGTATTCAAGTCCACCACCAGCCTGAACGGTACCCTGTTGCAAACGGAATGAACTGTCTAACGTAATTTTTATACAATCATATCCTCCCGTCGGTGTGTACTAGAGTGTACCGCTACTCGTCAGTCTTGATGACTTCTCTCCAGTGCTTCGAGCAACCAATGGCAACACTACTGCGCTCTGTGCCCAGATACATGCAGTGTGTTTTAAATGGTGATTAGGTGGATGACACGTAAATGTACTAGGCAGACAATGACTTCCATATCGTAAGTGATTCTAAGTGAGTATGCTTCACAAAAATTATTTGTAAATATTTACTGTTGTTTTGCTTATTGTTGTGGTACCAGCTGTGTTTCACACACAATGTCGTAACATTTGCTAATAGAACAATATCTTCTAAAGGTAACAGTTTTAAAACTGTTTAAATCATGGCCAAGGTTTCATAAACCTGTATTTTGCGACTGGCTGGCTGTTATTTCCAATCCACTGACGCTCTTGTATTCACAGTTGCTGAAGCATAGCCATTAAAATCTTTAAGTATGGGATTGTTGATTCATGGTGTAACACTTTCCATTTTCGCTAGCGTATTTTTTACCTGCACGACTTGTCGGGTGTTCGGGGAGTGCTATGGTGATCAACACGTAGCGAAACCAAGGTGGAATCATGCCCACATGTCAAGAGGTTGGGCGGCCATCCCTCTTTACAGAAGTTGGACGTCGTAGGCTGGGCAGGTTGGTAAAACAGGACAGGCCGCGAACTATCTCAGAACTGACATCTAATCTTAATGTTGATCAAAGTACAAGTGTGTCTGAACACGCAGTGCACCGAACACACCCAACGTTAGGCCCTCGGAGCTGACGACCCATGCTTGTACCAATGTTAACACCATGACCTCGGCTACTGCGAATGAAATGGGCACGTGAGCATCAGTACACGACCTTGCCGCAGTGACAGACCGTTTCATGGTCTGATGAATCCAAGTACCTTCTTCATCATGCCGATGGTAGGGCGCGAATCCGTCACCTCCCCGGGGAACAGCTCTTTGACACCTGTACTATGGGACGGAGACGTTCTGGCGACGGCTCCATTATGCTCTGGCAATCATTCACTTGGGCAGTCATGCTTCCAATGGAGATTATGCGAGGCACAATGACGGCCAAGGAGTATCGTACATTGGTTGCAGACTACGTATACCCCTTCATGACGGTCATGTTTCCCTACGGCAGTGGCATTTTCAACAAGATAATGCGCCGTGTCACAAGGCCAGAAGCGTGATGGAGTGATTCGAGGCACACAGTGGCGAGTTCCAGTTGATGTGCTGGCCCCCAAACTCGTAGATTCTGAACTCTATCGAACACATCTGGGATGTGATAGAACTTTGCGTCAGAGCTCATCGCCCCGTCCACGGAATTAGTGGGAAGTGGGTAACTAGTGTGCGCAGATGTGGTACCATCTACCTCCAGCGACCTACCAAGATGCCATTGCTTCCACGCCACGTCGCATCGCCACTGTTATCCGTGCCAAAGGTGGACATACCGAATATTAGGGAGGTAGTCAAAATGTTCCGGCTGATCAATGTATATGCCTAAAAATTACGATGTTGTAGGCAGAATAAAACACACTTAAAATAAGAAGGGTGGGTCTGACGTGGTTCATTAGCAAAATTTTGAACATAAACTTAACTTTGGATGACGAAGTGTATATTGTAAAATAATTAATAAAAGTCGTATTCGAACTGAACATACAATTTTGAGGAAAACAAAAACCGCGCGGAGACCAGCACCGAGCGGTACACTTGGTTATTCGCTCAGAAGAAATTGGAAATTTGTGGTAAGATCTTATGGAACAAACTGCTGAGGTCATCGGTTCCTAAGCTTACACACTATTTAATCTAACTTAAACTAACTGACGCTAAGGACAACACACACACCCATGCCCGAGGTAGGACTCGAGCCTTCGACGGGGGCAGCCGCACGAACCGTGACAAGGCGCCTGAGACTGCATGGCTACCCCGCGCTGTTCGCACAGACGTAGAGGCTTAAAGCCTTGCAGAAAATGTCTCCTTGCATGTAGAAGCTCAAAGTGAAGGATAATTTCGAGGTATTTCCGTAATTATGATCTAGGCTCTTTCGTTCTTTGTGTATGACCAGCAACATACAAACTTCTGCAAAGGTGGAATTGTATGCAGTTCACAGTGGGCAGACTGTGATGCTTCGAAGGCTCGGCATGAACATTTCGGAAACTGCACGATATTTCGGGTGTTCGAGGAGTGTCGTGGTGAGTGTTTTCAGCACGTAGCGAAATCTTTTTTTTTTTTTTTTAATAGGTCTTCTTTACATCTCATATTGATTGCTCCACCGGTTTTTCCAATATAGTAACTGTGGCAATTACTGCAGATAATGCAATTTAGGTTGTTATTAGTAGAAAAAGTTATCTTGAATTTAAATTTATTCACCGAGAGGCGTTTAATCCTCTGGGACACATTGCCTAAAAACGGGATGGATATGAAATTATAGTCGTCCTCTTTCTGTAAGCGGATATGCTGATTTTTTTTAATTACATTAGTTTCACGTTGTTGGTTACTAGGACAAAGGGATGTTTTATGGCATGATTGATAGCAGAATGAAAAAATGCTCATATGTCTGCTCATGGATGAGAAGAATCTTCTGGAGTAATATGATCCAAATATGTTGGCTTACGGAAAACATTGAAGCTCATGCTGTTATCTGCTATAGACGTTTTAAGATTGAGGAAGTTAAGATCCGCGTTTTTATTGTAGATTTGTTTGTGCAGCATATTTTCTCGTGAAAACTGTTGAACGTACTGAACAAATATTCTAATTCTTGGTCATTGCCATCGAAACCGATAATTCTGTCGTCTACATAACGAGCATAAAACTTATTTTTCTGTGTAATTCTGAGTTAAAATTAAGGAAAGCACTTTTCAACATTCAACGAAGATGTCAAGTAGGACTCCGACGAAAGACCTACACATCTTTAGGCCATATGATTGTATGTAAAATTTAGCATCCAATGTGAAATAATTATATTTAAGTACCACCTCCAAAAATTAATATGCTCGGCAATTTGTACCTCAAACCCGATCTGACAAAGATAAGTCTGTTGTTATTACCTACGTAAAAGAATACACAGATAAAACTGTAATTTCTTTTTGCGTAAAAGGGCATCATTGAGGTCATCTCCGATCCTAAAGTTCACCTGCAAAAGGAAATACGGCAATGTTTAGCTAACACTGATAGCTTCTTTGAAAAGCTTCAAAAGAAATGGCTTATCAATATGAACCAGAAGCCTCCATTTTTTCGAAGTTAGTTTAAGCTACATAAACGATGCCACCCGATCAGTCCATTAGCCAACGGAATAGAGAGATCACACCATAGATTATCTAGGCGATTTCATTACAAAATTAAGGACTCATTCCTTTTCGAACGCACCTTTTCAGTTAAAAATGTTGCTCATTTAATTATCAAAACAAAACAATGAATTGTTCACCGGAAACTAGGTTAGTCTCATTTGACACAGTAAGTCTTTAAACAAATGTTCCTAAAGATTTTACTCACAATAGGATCGAGAAGAATTTATCACAGTACAGAAAATTAACTGAGGTACAATTCGCCGAGATCATTAACTCGTTACAGGTGATACGTAAATATTATTATTTCACGTTTAGCGGTAAATTTTACGTACAATCATGTGGCGTAGCGATGGGTAGTAACCTAAAAAATGAAATTAATGTAATAAAATCAATTGCTTCTAATAATGGATATAAGTAAGATGTAGTAGATAGTGTCCCCCGTAGCAAAACTACAAAAAATAAAATTAAATAAATAAAAATGAATTGACTCTCTCTACAAGGTAACAGATCCGCATACAGTAAAGAGGTCAATTATAAATTCATATCCATCCCGTTTTAAGGCAATGTGTCTTATAGGATTAAATGTCTCTTGGTAAATAAATATAAACTGAAGGCATTTTTTCTGTTAATAACAACTTAAAGAAATATCTTGTGCTTGCTAGTAAAAATGATGACGATCCGTTCTCAAATTCCGGCATTTACAAGACCATTTGTCGAAATTGTCCCAGTTACTATGTTAGACAACTTGGCAGAGCAGTCAGAGTGAGACATAAGGAACATCTGTTGAAAAAGATAGGTAGTAATGTACACTATTCCACCTTTGCAGAACATTTGCTTATTGCTGCTCATACGTCGAAGGATTTAGACTTAGAGGATACCGTAATCTTACACAAAGAAGCAAAAGGGCGTAGATTACATTAATGGAAGAGCTTGAAATTTTCAATCACTTAGAAAAAAACGATTGTCACATTTTAAATGATCAGCTTCAACTTGCAAGTAGACATTTCCCAACTTGCAAGTAGACATTTCCTGGAAGGCTTTAAAGTTCTATTTCCACCAGAGAGGCCACGTTTACGGCTCGGTGCTGGCCTCCGCGCGGTTTTTCTTTTCCTCAATATTCTATGATTAGTAAGAATGCGTCTTTTGTTTATTATTTTACAATGTACACTTCGTCACAAACAGTTAAGTTTCTGTTCAGCATTTTGGTAATGAACCACGTAAAATCTACTTTTTGTAGTGTGTTTTACCTAGAGCATCGTTATTCCTAGACATATATACAATGCTTAGTGAGGCTTCGTTTATTCGTTGTTTTACTGGTTACTTTATAACACTCTCCCGCTTCCAGTATATCTGCTCACAGCACGCTTTATCAGTACGACCACTTCCCATAGCATGATGCTTCACAAGTGACGATCTACACGGTCCCCCTCTCTCCCCAATTTCCTTTCGTTGTTAAACATTTGCACTTTCTGCGTCACATTGTGTCCTGTTACAACATTACTTCATGTCATGGGCCAACTTAATACGTTAAGTATTGGGCTCCTTATACATTGATAATACTTCGTTGAATGTTTTCGCTTTGACACTCATGGTTGTTACAGTTGCACATTCATGCTCAACTTCTTCCCGTGCGTTTTTGCACAAAAAATGGTTCAAATGGCTCTGAGCACTATGGGACTCAACTTCTGAGGTCATTAGTCCCCTAGAACTTAGAACTAGTTAAACCTAACTAACCTAAGGATATCACAACCATCCATGCCCGAGGCAGGATTCGAACCTGCGACCGTAGCAGTCTTGCGGTTCCAGACTGCAGCGCCTTTAACCGCACGGCCACTTCGGCCGGCGTTTTTGCACATATTGTAAAGTGTTGCTATGGTTACCTAAGACTGTGGGCTCTTTAGAAGCCAGACTACTTTAATGGCCCCCATTTTTACTCCCATTCCCTCTCCCTCTTTTCAAATTTTTACTTAATATGTTAATTCAAGTAATTAATACGCTGCTCATTGCAGTTACGGTCGTACAAGATGCGCCGGAGCGCCACCTACCAGAGACGACATTAGGCTAGTGCTTCTACTCTTCAGAGTGAAGCACAAGCTCTGTACACGGCATACTTTCGCTCTGTAGGATCCGATGTCAAGTTTTATAATTAAATGACATATATACAGGGTTGGGCCAATAAAAGTGGCTTGGAGGTGTGGTTACGATTGGATGTGAATGTATGCACATAATAACACCCCGTGAAGTGCACACCACGTGTAAGCCCGCCCGCCATTTGATCCACACCGGTTCAGAGCGTAGTGTGGGCTATGTCAGTGTCAGCGGAGCAGTGCCGAGGGGACGACAGTACCCGCAGTGGAGTAGGCGGTGTTTGTTGTGGAAAATTACGTGACAGCAAAGTCGTGGAAACGGTGTGGTCAGTTGTTTGCTGACAAGTTTACTGGTGTCAAAGTGCCGGCAGACAGCGCCATGCAACGCTTAGTCCGAAAATGTGTCACACAGGATGTGTTTTGAACCAGTCAAATACACTACTGGCCATTAAAATTGCTGCACCAAGAAGAAATGCAGATGATAAACGGGTATTCATTGGACAAATATATTATACTAGAACTGACATGTGATAACATTTTCACGCAATTTGGGTGCATATATCCTGAGAAATCAGTACCCAGAGCAGCCACCTCTGACCGTTATAACGGCCTTGATGCGCCTGGGCATTAGTCAAACAGAGCTTGGACGGCGTGTACAGGTACAGCTGCCCATGCAGCTTCAACACGATACCACAGTTCATCAAGAGTAGTGATAGGAGTATTGTGACGAGCCAGTTGCTCGGCATCCATTGACCAGACGTATTCAATGGGTGAGAGATCTGGATAATGTTCTGGCTGTCCAGGGCAGTCGAACATTTTCTGTATCCAGAAAGGCCCGTATAGGACCTGCAACATGCGGTCGTGCATTATCCTGTTGAAATATAGGGTTTCGCAGGGATCGAATGAACGGTAGAGCCACGAGTCGTAACACATCTGAAATGTAACGTCCACTGTTCAAAGTGCCGTCCTTGCGAACAAGAGGTGACCGAGACGTGTAACCAATGGCACCCAATACCATCACGCCGGGTGATATGCCAGTATGGCGATGACGAATGCACGCTTCCAATGTGCGTTCACCGCGATGTCGCGAAACACGGATGCGACCATCATGATGCTGTAAACAGAACCTAGATTCATCCGAAAAGGACGTTTTGCCATTCGTGCACCCACGTTCGTCGTTGAGTACACCATGGCAGGCGCTTCTCTCTGTGATGCAGCTTCAAGGGTAACAGCAGCCATGGTCTCCGAGCTGATAGTCCATGCTGCTGCAAACGTCGTCGAACTGTTCGTGCAGATTGTTGTTGTCTTGCAAACCTCCCCATCTGTTGACTCAGGGATCGAGGCGTGGCTGCACAAGCCGTTACAGCCATGCGGATAAGATGCCTGTCATCTCGACTGCTAGTGATACGAGGCCGTTGGGATGCAGCACGGCGTTCCGTATTACCCTCCTGAACCCACCGATTCCATATTCTGCTAACAGTCATTGGATCTCGAATAGCGCAAGCAACAATGTCGCGATACGATAAACCGCAACCGCGATAGGCTACAATCCGACCTTTATCAAAGTCAAAAACGTGATGGTACGCATTTTTCCTCCTTACACGAGGCATCACAACGACGTTTTTCACCAGGCAACGCCGGTCAACTGCTGTTTGTGTATGAGAAATCTGTTGGAAACTTTCCTCATGTCAGCACATTGTAGGTGTCTCCACCGGCGCCAACCTTGTATGAATGCTCCGAAAAGCTAATCATTTGCATATCACAGCATCTTCTTCCTGTTGGTTAAATTTCGCGACTGTAGCACGTCATCTTCGTGGTGTGTCAATTTTAATGGCCAGTAGTGTACATTCCAAAACGTGCCCGCACACCAGAAAATGTGGCTGCAGTTCACCAGAAAATGCTTCAGACTCCTACCAAATCAAACCGGTATATCACATCTATCATGCAGACAATTGCTCCACCTGCACCTGCACATCCATCCCTACCGAGTGTCTGTAGCTCCTCAACGCCTCCAGTTTTGTGAGTGACTGTACACTGAGATAATAATAAATGGCTTGGACATGAATCTGTTCTTTATGTCTGATGAAGCCTGGTTCCATCTGAGTGGTTATGTCAACTCACAGAATCACAGATTCTGGGCAGTGGAGAATCCGCATAACTTCTGCGGAAGACCGTTGCATGATCAGAGGGTTTGATCAGAAGGTTTGGGTTCGGTGTGCAGTGCGTGCACGCCGCATTATAGGTCCCATCTTCTTTCATCAGACACTGAATTCGGTGAGTTACATTGCCAACATTTTCATGCCTTTTGTAGCAGCATTAACTGACGAGAAAGAGAGCTACAATTACTTCCACCAGGATGGAGCAACTGCCCATAGAGCGGGCCGAACCTTGGGTCACATTTACACAATTTCACTCCTGAAAGGGTTGTTGCCAGAGGTTAGTCTGGTCGTGGCCCTAGCTGGCCACCCAGGTCACTCGAAATGTCAGTGTGGATTTCTTTGTGTGGGGAGCCATCAAGTCTAAGGTGTATAGTAACAAACTTACACAACATATTGGATGAGCCTGCAGAAATTCCAGCACCCCACCTTCGATCTGCCTTTAGCATCTTGCTGACCAGGACCCAAAAGTGCCAAGAGATGAATGTTGGTGCCTTTCAACCTCTGCTATAGTCAGGTTAGTACTGTATTTCCTTTCCTTTGCTGTGTTTCTTTGTGCCCTGAACTCTGGGCCATCCTTATGAAGAGCTTCAAAGTGGGACATTATATATGTTGGATCCATATTGACAAATGTGTGATATTTCAAAGTGTTAAGACAAAGGCCTACATTATAGAGCTACTATCTTTACATCTTGTAATTTAAATGGTGATCAAGTGAATGACACGCACGCGTACTAGACAGAGTCGACGACTCCCACATCGTAAATAGATCATGTGTATGGTATGATATGATATGTATGGTGACCTGACATGTCAGTCCAGCTTCCAGTAATCTGTGCCTGATAGTACGTGGTGACACTCTGCCTATAATCTCTGCTCAAATTTCAGTTGTTCTCATCAGAGCCAGTCGAACAATTCTACGATATTCTTGTGGTATAGTCAAATGTTTCAAATGGCTCTGAGCGCTATGGGACTTAACATCAGAGGTCATCAGTTCCCTAGAACTTAGAACTACTTGAACCTAACTAACCTAAGGACATCACACACATCCATGCCCGAGGCAGGTTTCGAACCGGCGACCGTAGTGGTCGCGCGGTTCCAGACTGAAGCGCCTAGAACCGCTCAGCCACAACGGCCGGCGTGGTATAGTCGTTCTGGAAGGACCAGTTCCTACTCTTATCGGCACACTGATGTCCTATTTCCATCTCGTTAACAGTCGTTCTGCAGTCATTGCCCTACAGCTAACTGTCTGTGTGATCTGTCGATGTGGTGCTTCCACATGCCTCTCGCCAATGATTCGACCTTTCTCAAAGCCTCAAAGATGGCGATGACCTGCACGTGTACGTCCTTTTGGCACTCTGTGTTACGATCACCACTTGAAAAGTTCCAGTAACAACCAACAGTCATCATATACTCACACTTCATCTATAGAAATGGCTTTCTTCTGTCCTGGAGAAAAGCTCACATAACGAAGGAATTTTAACCAAGATATCACACGAGCAAGGAAATACTGGAACATCTGTTTAATATGGTTCGATTAAAGTGTTAGCGGTGTAACACTTCCCAATTCCGTCAGTGTATTAGGCGGTAGCCCATAGCGAAGAGGTGTTCCTGGATGGTATGGCTCTTCGCCGTTGGTTGTTGTTACCCAACAGTGAACCAACGAGTGATTTGTTGCACTGCAGTCCGTCTATAAACCGTTACAAACCGTGAGACCCGACAGCGAGCGCTGTCATCAGGATCTTGTTGCCCACAGCAGCTGACTCTGACCATGACGGTTATCTCCAAATAGAGATATACTCTCGACTCTGTGGCACGTGAAAAGCCCGTTGCTTGCACTCCCGTGTAGTAGAGTCGCATGCCAACGACCAGTACAAGATCTCACGATATCCGGGTCATATGACACACAGAAACATTCCATTCATCGTGCGAACGAGCGTGTTATCTCTCCCTCTCTCCGCAACTCAACAAATAGCTGCAACAGCTACCTGTGATTCACTTACCCATCAACGAATGTCTGACGTTATAACTAAAGCAGAGGCAAGCAACTCCGTTTTATTGTAGATTCATCATTGTTGGTGTTGCTTTTTTGGTTTCCAAAAAATGTGTCAAGGGATATCTCGGTTTCTAGATGGTTTACACATATTTTTGTTTTCCATAATTTAACATATTCTAGTTATAAAGTTATTGGTTAAGCTGTGCTTGAAATATAGCAAAATATATTACATTTTATCCCACACACAATACCGTCCATATTTTGACAGATGATAGGAAAGCTTCCATGAGATGTAGGAAACTGTTATTGTGCAAAACGATCCATTTTGCAATAAATTATTTGCATTGACTGGGTCAGAACACCTTTTTGTGTGGATGAGTAAAGCCAATTAGATAATGTAACAAGTAAGACGTATGCACCACACTGACTTCAAAGTTTTATGCATATTCAACTCGAATGTTGTCTTCTGCACTTCACGGTTTTTTTTATAACCAACGTTCGTGCAATTTGACCTAAGCTTATAATATCAACATCAACCATTGACTTCAGCGCAATGCAACTGATCCGCGTACGTCTACAGTAATTAGATAAATATTCTTTTAGACCTTTAGATATAATTCTCATCCCTCGTACACATAAGCCACCAGGAAACACATTTCTGCTGTCAGATATAGACTGAGCATAATACTGGTACATACACTATCTTATCGAGAGTATCCGGTTACCTATTAGTGAACATTAATATGGGGTGTGTCCACACGTCGCCTTAATGGTGGTTTGAACCTTTCTGGGGACACTTTCAGTGAAGCATTGGACACTAGGGTGTGGATTTAAGACGACGTTCTAATTCATACCAAAGGTGTCAAATTGGGTTCAGATAGGGACTGTGGGCAGATCAGTCTATTTTAGGAACGTTAGTGTCCACAAATCATTGCAGTCCACAAATACAGATCCATCTTTCTGACAGGGTGTTTTGTCATGCTGATACAAGCATCATCCGTAACTGTTTCTCTACCGTACTCATTACACAATGCTGAAAAATGTGTCAATATCCTTCCGCATTTAGTATTGTCTTAATTGCCTTAACATCAATAAGGGGATCACAGCCTAGCCACGAAAAACCTTATACCGTCTCCTCTGTACTTCGCCGAGCGGTCTAAGGCGCTGCAGTCATGGACTGTGCGGCTGATCCCGGCGGAGTTTCGAGTCATCTCTCGGGCATCGGTGTGTGTTTGTCCTTAGGATAATTTAGGTTAAGTAGTGTGTAGGCTTGGGGACTGATGACCTTAGCAGTTAAGTCCCGTAAGAATTCACACACATTTGAACGTTTTCTATACTTCACTGTTGCCATTACACAAGATGGAGGGTGAAATTCTCCAGGCAATCGCCAAATCCAAACCCTTCCGTCGGATTACCGCAGAGTATAGCGTGATTCAGTGCTCGACGGTCCCTGTCCGCAGGTCATACTTCTGTGTGGTCTCGGTTTATTGCTACCGTCACATCTTCTCTATACATACAACAGATAGGTTAAAATTTTAGTACGCTATATTATCATCACCTGTAGGCTACAATTAAGTTAACAACTTTCCTACGTTTACAGTACACTGGTTGCAATTTCAGTTCATTACATTCCCAATCAGTATTTCGCAGTTAAATCAATTCTAAATCGCCTCCTGTTGCACTAACAGTTGCTCACTGGCCATGACTTCTTCAAAATGACCCCACACTAGAGTGCTCTCTTTATCATCGAGTATGATGCGTTTATCATGAGATAATGTACAACGCGAACTGAATAAGGCATTTCCTGTTTTGCTTTCTTTGGTTTGCAAGAAATGTATCAAGAGTTGTCTCTGTTTCATAGATAGTAAACGTATATTTTTATTTTCCGTAATTTAACATACATTAGTTATAAAGTTATTGCGTAAACTACAGAAATAATGCTTTTCATATGTAACACTCGCAAGTTTATTGCTTGAAATATAGCACAAAAACCGTTGAAACACTGATTATCTGATGCATTACTTTTTATCTCACCCACAATAACGTCCATTTCAACTAGTTATTTGTTCTCAGCTAGCTTTTCGTTTTACAGTGTTTTAAACCAAGCAGCGCATCTGAAGTGGAAGACATAGCCACAGCGATAAGGTTCAAATGGCTCTGAGCACTATGGGACTTAACTTCTGAGGTCACAAGTCCCCTAGAACTTAGAACTACTTAAACCTAACTAACCTAAGGACATCACACACATCCATGCCCGAGGCAGGATTCGAACCTGCGACCGTAGCGGTCGCCCGGTTCCAGACTGCAGCGCCTAGAACCGCTCGGCCACTCCGACTGGTACACAGCGATAAGGAAATGAGATGAAACGCACACGAGATAAGTGAAACACTTCGTATGTGAAGTATTTTGTAAACCAAGTATTACTACCAAACAATCGCCTGTTACCATCAGGCAAACTCACAATGAAAATTTCGTAGTAATATACACAGTCAGAAAAAAATCGCAACACCGAGAAGGAGCTGTGCGACGTAAACAAAAGAAGGTGGGTGTGTTTCTACATTTGAAATATGATGTCTATTCAAATTTCGCGCCAGCTGCATAAGAGTGGCGCCTCACTGTGAGGATGCAAATCAGGTTTGCTTTAAATATACGCTGTAACTGTCGTCAGCACTAGTTGCCTTTGAGAGTGGACGTGGTGAATTGTTGTTAGTCAAGAATACCTTCAAGGCGACAAAGATGTCATTATCAACACCTCACTGAGTTTGAACGAGGTCGAACAACGGGGCTACTAGAAGCTGGATCTTCCTTCTGCGATATTGCAGAAACACTTGGCAGTAATGTAGCTACTGCACATGATTGCTGGCAGCGGCGGTCACGAGAATATCTGGTAGCAAGAACACTGGGCTCTAGGTAGCCACGTGGCGATCACAACGGGGAAGACCATCGTGTTCGGTGTATGGCTCAGGCGCATCGTACTGCACATGCAGCAACAATTTGAGCAGCATTTGCCACCACAGTGACACAACGAACTGTTGCATGATACTTGCTTTCCGCACCCTCGGCAGGCCTCCTCAATTTTATAAATGGCACCTGTACTATAGAAGACGCCGGCGGCCATTTGCAGCAACAAGCATCAATATTCAAACTTAAGTTTTATTCGGTGGTTTTGATCAAGTTAGAATTAGAATATTATTATAATGAAGTTTTAATACCACCTTACAGAGTTTATTAAATGAAATATGCCCATGAGTGGGACATAGACAGGTGATTAACTGAAATACGCATACCAAATATTCTGTGAAATGATAAGGGAATATGGTGTGGCTGGGAGAAGTCACTGTAACATATTTATATAATAACACAATCACATTTATTCAATAAACATTACCATTTCAAATATTCCCTCTCACTTATCACGGAATGCTGGCGTGATACAAATAGTATCATATCTAAGTAAACTTAGTTAAACACCCGGCTAACATGTGCCGTGAACCGACAATGACTACCGCCTGCACATTTCTATCATCATTTAGCCACACACACACACACACTGACATTCACTCTATTCATTTTATCTAACAGATAAAAGAGGAAGGTTCCCATACACCAAGTGGGACAACATTGGGAGAGAGCACATGGTTCCAACTGTATCTTTAATTCGGGCAAGTCCCGTCTTCACGTTTAACTAACTCCGCGAGTTTTACTGGATATTATGAAGGAACAATTAAATCACACGCCTGAATTTACGTAGAAGATCCAGCTCGATCACGAAATGTGATTACGTCGAGCTGAAGCTTCTCACCAAGAAATGCACGGGGTCTGCGGATTGGTAAATCTCTCCACAATCGGGAGTCAATAAACACATTTAAATAAAATACACTTTGCATATATACTTCACACTCACACTGAAATGCAAATTGAGCAATTCTGAGTGTTACTCGGCAATGAGCGCCTGTTCACTCCCAAGTGCAGTGAACACAATTCCCATGAAATTACTTGGCAAAAGAAATCATCTCCCTATCTCTCCTAACCGAGATGATTCTAGGAAATACCATAGTGGCTTTCCTCAGCAGGAAAGCTGCTTCCAAATTCAAAGTGAACATGGAATTCTAAATCTTCGCTAACTATCGGAGCGATAGAGCAGAGCGTGCTTACTCACCCACGTCTTCCCAGCAACAACCCCGATACGGTCTCCCTCGTCCGGGTCCACACATCGTGGCCGCAGGGACTCAGAGATACCGCACACGGTTATTTGCCAACCTAACGAGCGCTATGGACGCGCGTGGAGCTTATGCCTCTCTGGTCCAGTGCAGTCGCGCTCTACCAGATTCGAGGTTGGCTACACTTCCACTATGCCTATAGCACACCCACAGCCGATATCTCACGCATACCTCATCATACGATCGCATTCACACCTTGCAGACAATTACCATATCTAATATTAAAATGATCGTCTGCATTTAAATAACCCTATCTTATTAATTATCATCAGGCTCTTCCCTGATTGTCGGAAGGGCACTCAGGTGTCTTTAGTTGTGAGGTCGAGCCATGTAGCGGCTTACATGGAGCCGTTACACTGTTACAAATCGGTTACTTCAAGAACAGCCCCGAGCCGGAAGCCCTGTAGCGTGCATTCCACTGGGCCGAAACCACCGGTATTTGCGACTACAGTGATGTCAAGCGAGAGCTCATTGGAGGTCACGGTGGAGGTCTGTTGTGTTTTCTGGTGTAAGCTCGTTCTGCTTCGGTGCAGTGATGGTCGTGTGTTGGCTAGAAGGAGGCCAGTTGAGGGCTTCCAACCAACCTGCCTGCGTACTAGACACACCGGACAAAAAAAAATGGTTCAAATGGCTCTGAGCACTATGGGACTCAACTTCTGAGGTCATTAGTCCCCTAGAACTTAGAACTAGTTAAACCTGACTAACCTAAGGACATCACACACATCCATGCCCGAGGCAGGATTCGAACCTGCGACCGAAGCGGTCGCGCAGTTCCAGACTGTAGCGCCTAGAACCGCTCGGCCACCCCGTCCGGCTCATGAACAGCATTCCAGGGGGTGTTTTCCAGTAGGATAATGCTCGCACACATACCACTGTTGTATCCAACAAGCTCTACGGAGTGTGGACATGTTGCCTTGGCCTGATCGATCAGCGGATCTGCCTCCAATCGAGCACATGTAGGATATCGTCGGACGACAACTCTAGCGTCATCCACAACCAGCATTAACCGACCCTGTACTGATCGACAAAGTCCAATAGGCACGGAACTCCTCCATCCCACTAACATCCGGATCCTGTACACCACAATGCATGCACGTTTGCATGCCTGTATTCAAGATTCTGGCCTTTACATCTACCAGCATTTCACATTTGCAATGGCTTATCTCGCGTTTACATTAACCTGTGATCTTGAAATCACTTATTTATCTTACCTAGTCAAATGTATTCCCGAAACTGCATTACTGTACATTAATTGTTTTTTGCTGTTGCAATTCTTTTCCCGACAGTGTATATTATTCAGCGAGCATTAGCAATAATGATAAACTATTTAAGAGATGGGAGGGAAATAAAACTAAGCAGTTAACTTTCAGATTCAGCACTCACATTGTAAGGTAAAAGCTGACGTCATTTCGAAACACATTCTTCGGGTTTCACAGTACTCGTAAACCGTCAGAAGTGCAACTTCGAAGTCTCATGACGAAGAAAAGTCTCTCTAAGGACGGCAGTTGGAAAACTTTTAAGAACCTCTGTGACTGTTAGTACGAGTAGTTGTGGAATAAGAGTGAACATGATAGTTCATTTTGAAAACAAAAACAAGATATAACAGGACCATAAACGTCATTTTAAGAAAACTACAGTTTGTTGCAAGTTAGATTCCCAGTCTAAACGCCATCTTAAGGAGGACACTGCGGGTTGAAAATTGAAAGATAACTCCTGCTCAATATTGACTTAATAATGGAAAAAGACGTATTGAAATGGATACTTATAGTGAGAAGCGTGGTGTGAAAATGTTGACGGATTAGCAGATGAATCCGACAGAAAACAGGTCACAATCTATTATTAAAACGACTCTGATAAATAAAATACCGTATCTTTAGCATAGGAAGGAGCAGCTAGAGGCAGCGCGTGGTAGCTGTGCGCCACAGGTCGGCCTTTGCAGCAGCGAGCAACAGGTTGCAACATCAAAGCACAGTTGACAAGTGCCACCACTGCCGCAATAATTTCCGCTGCTAGGCAGCATTAACAGCTTCCGCGTGAATGTAAGGTTTACCCAATGAAGTTAGATTGCGGTAACTACGCCAATCCAACCGTCGGCAGAATCTACAGAGCGTGAAAGTACCCATCTGGGTTGGCCCAAGACGCGCCTTTCCCCGTTAAGGCGGAATGAAACTTGCACTGGACTGAAAGTCACTTCTGACTACGTATTTAAGTACAATGTTTCGCGACAGAATAACCGACTGCCCTACTACAGTTTTAAGTGAAATTAAACTACCAGCTGTAGTACATGGGAGTACAAGGCACACAAGATCCTTTTGACCATGACACTGAGATCTAGCTATACTCAATTGTTTGGTTCACTAAAGTTCTCAGGTCCACAATTCCGCTCGATATACTTCTCTTGTAGTCGTTAGTTTCCCACAGTTCACGCTCCACACACCCGTTTTACGTTTCAGTCAATTTTAACTTCATAAAAAAACAAAATCCTTTGAATGACTCTCTCTAAGGCAAAAGAAACGACGGATCACGAATAAATTATGAGAATGAGAAGGATATCAGTAAATATGACTGTATTACCACGCTCAAAAGCATCCGAATGACCTAATTTGTGTTTTGACCTGATTTGTATGCACTCACATAACGGAACTGACTTCAGGTCCTCTGCCCTCTTTTCGGTACAGTCCTTTGACTATACAAAATGATTACTGAAAGAGGCCACAACAGGTAACTGCTCTGTATGAATTTCAATCACGATGTAAATTAATATCACGATATCGGAAAACACGTTATTAGATGTGAAACAACAATTACTCCTGCAAACTCAATTTTATTACAGTAAATGACATTTCAAAAACCAAGTTTAAACTTAAAATTACATTACGAAAAGTTTTACACTGAACTGCCATCCGCCAGTCCAATCCAGTAACTATAGTTCCTGTTAACTAAGTACGAAAGATCTTAAATATGGTTTCAGTCACAAGTAAACTTGAAATGACAGGGCACATAGTTTTGTGTTGGAAGGGGATTCGAACCCAACAAAAATGGCTCTGAGCACTATGGGACTTAACTTCTGAGGTCATCAGTCCCCTAGAACTGAGAACTACTTAAACCTAACTAACCTAAGGACATCACACACATCCATGCCCGAGGCAGGATTCGAACCTGCGACCGTAGCGGTCGCGGTTCCAGACTGTAGCGCCTAGAACCGCTCGGTCACCCGGGCCGGCCGAACCCAACACCTAACTGGATTGTTAACTAAGCACAATCAAATATTATCTTAATTTTTCACCAATAGCAACTGACTGACAATGATGAGACGAAAAAGTTATAACCCACCGGGATTCGAACCTAGTATCTATCCTCTTTAACTATTAGTCACGCGGTTCGCCCTGTCGGAGGGTCGAGTCCTCCCTCGGGCATGGATGTGTGTGTGTATGTGTGTGTGTGTGTGTGTGTGTGTTGTCCTTAGCGTAAGTTAGTTTAAGTTAGACTAAGTAGTGTGTTAGCTTAGAGACCGACAACCTCATCACTTTGGTCCCATAAGATCTTACCACACATTCCCAATTTTAGTCACGAATAAACATTAAAAATCAGTTTATTTCACCAGTAGCGAGATGTGCACAAGGCTGAACTGGAAATGACATGACGTAAAGTATTGTGCTGACTGGGAGTCGAACCCTGGGCTTATCATAGTCGTTGAGAACACACGAAGAGATGTTGACTATCCAATTCTATTCCACCGTTAATAAAGACCGGCATGTTTGAACCTGAAATGATACGGCGGGGCTAGAAACCGGTGCCAGCCGTTATGTTGAAAACTCACGGAGAGATGTTAAAAATCATAATAATTTGTCACCTGTATTTTAAAGGGCGCATGCTACAAGTTGAAATGACACTACGGAAATTTTTGTGCTAGATCACAATTCGAACAGAGACAGGGGCTTCAAGGAGAGCTTGAGAAGTTCGGAATCTTGGGGAACCAAAGAAACTATGGAACTACATCGTCTCAAATGTATTAAACCCAGCGAAAGGAGAGACCCGAGTCTGAAACCCAGTCTAGCGTGAATATTTTCAATATCTCAAGTCCAGATACAATAAGAAATAAATTTCCGTTAACTTCCCATGACGAATCGCTCATTAATAAATAAAAAGTCGTGTAAGGAAGCAAACCCATGCCATAGTTTCTACTTGGCGTTAACTACCGACTCCGTCATGCCCTAACCTACACCGACTCTTCTGAAGTAGGTAACGAAGGAGTGTCATGTTTAATGTGGATTTGAAACCACGGTGCTTACCGTGCATTGTTCAACTTGCGTTACCAAATGAGAGGGGGATCTGTTTGTGCTTGTTGAAAATGCTTGCCTGATGTATGAATCGAACCCACACCTTTATCATACGTAGCTAGAATGATGCCTATAGACCAACACCCTACACAGAGGATTGTTTCATGATTATTTCGTAAAGAAGAATGCTCCATACTCTCAGGAGGTTGAACACAACCTTCTCATACATTCATTTCCTTGTTCGTTCGCAACGATGGTCACTAGCTGTCTACCGAATCCGTGGTTTTGACTTGAGCTTTTTAATCACTAAAATGAAATCACATACGAGCCAACTGGACGAACGGGGAACACGGCAGGATGCGGAAATTTCATCTATAAGTTTTGTTTTGCACTTTTGATTCTGTGCTGATGTAGGTAATTATAGACTACTCATAAATATAGCACGGTATAAACGCAACGGCCAGATATCGAGCACACTCTCATCTTTACTTTTTTAAATCGCATTTCGTCTGATAAAATTACAGAGGTAGTGGTGAAGTGACTTTTTCTCTAGAAACATATTATGTGTAGAGAATTAATGTATGTAATCTACCAGGGCAAAGTTAACCGAAAAAACTATACAAGCGAGAGTAGGATTCCCGTCTGAGGATTGCGTTGAAACTTATTTATGTTTATAGATAATAATAACAGTAATACTACTACTACTACTACTACTACTAATAATAATAATAATAATAATAATAATAATAATAATAATTTCGTGTGGTTCAATGGCCTGTGCTTCTATTGGGGGTCATTTTTTTTGTTTTTTATCAGTTCTTTCCTGTTTGTTTTCTTTCCTCTTCTTGAACCTTCCTTACCCTCGCCGTAAGCGCATTTCTCGTGGTGGCTTCAGCGTCATTAATATTCTTATTTCCATAACAAAAATGTCTTGAATGAAGTAAGTAAATGCTCCCTTTTTGAAATAAAAAATAATGTCTTCCTTGTAGAAAACAAAAAATAAAAGCCTGCTACATGTGTGACTGGATTCGTGATTTCCTCTCAGAGAGGTCACAGTTCGTAGTGATAAACGGTAAATCATCGAGTAGAACAGAGGGGATATCTGGCGTTCCGCAAGGTAGTGTTACAGGCCCTCTGCTGTTCCTGATTTATATAAATGATCTAGGTGATAAGCTGAGCAGCCCCCTTAGACTGTTTGCACATGACGCTGTAATTTACCGTCTAGTAAAATCATCAGACGATCAATTCCAATTACAAAATGATCTAGAGAGAATTTCTGTATGTTGCGAAAAGTGGCAGTTAACAATAAACGAAGAAAAGTGCGAGGTCATCCACTTGGGTACTAAAAGAAGTCCGATAAATTTTGGGTATACGATAAATCGCACAAATCTAAGGGCTGTCAATTCGACTAAATACCTAGGACTTACAATTACGACCAACTTAAATTGGAAAGACCACATAAATAATACTGTGGGGAAGGCGAAGCAAAGACTGCGCTTTGTTGGTAGAACACTTAGAAGATGCGACAAACCCACTAAAGGGACAGCCTACATTACACTTGTCCGTCCTCTGCTGGAATATTGCTGCGCGGTATGGGATCCTTAACAGGTAGGATTGACGGAGGACATCGAAAAAGTGCAAAGAATGGCAGCTCGTTTCGTGTTATCACGCAATAGGGGTGAGACTGTCGCTGATATGATACGCGAGTCGGGGAGGGGGGGGGGGGGGGCAGTCACTGAAACAAAGGCGGTTTTCTTTCCGGCGAGATCTATTTACGAAATTTCAAGCACCAACTTTCTCTTCCAAATGCGTAAATATTTTGTTGACACCCACCTACGTAGGGAGAAATTATCATCATAATACAATAAGAGAAATCAGAACTCGAACGGAAAGATTTAGGTGTTCCTTTTTCCCACGCGCCGTTCCAGAGTGGAATGGTAAAGAAGTAGTATGAAAATGGTTCGATGAACCCTCTGCCAGGCACTTAAGTGTGAATTTCAGAGTAACAATGTAGATGTAGCTGTAGACGTAATGATAAAAAAATAAAAAATCTTTATTGTTTGTAAATAACAGACGATCTTATTCATAAAATAAGAAAATATTTCTTGAAAACGTAAATAAGTATTCTTTTTCAATAGCACTTCGGCAACTTGCGTGTCCCTAACCTACCCACTTATGCAACCGTGCAAAGGGGACCTTCAGCTTAACGTGCACTCCTCACGTCGTTGAGAAGTGAAGGCCAGATCAAAACGAAGTATCAAATGTCGGTGTTCCGACAGAGAATTGACCCTACGACCTCTCGGTTTTTACGGATGCGCTTTACCGCTACACATGCAGGACCTACACTGTTGTCCGTTCTTCATCTATGGTATTAGATTCTTGAATTTGCGCGTATAAAAATATGTGAAATACATGGTTGTATCTTTTTTTAATTTAATTCACTTAGAAGCTTAAATTGTTTACACCCCCAAGAGACCATAGACCTTAGTATATAACATAAATTTCAGCTTAATACCTCTACCCGTTCTTGAGAAAGAGGGAGCTTTGCAGACGGCAGAATCGTCTGCGTGCACTGTATAAGAACATTAAAACCCTTCAAAAAATGAAAAGAGAAAAAATATACGAAAGGCACGAACAAGATGTTGGTGTTGTTGTTGTGGCCTTCAGTCCAAAGACTGGTTTGATGCTGCTTTCCATGCTACTCTATCCTATGCAAGCTTCTTCATCTCCGAGTAACTACTGCAACTTTCATCCTTCTGAATCTGCTTAGTGTATTCATCTCTTAGCCTCCCTCTACAATATTTACCCTCAACGCTTCCCTCCAATACTAAACAACCGATCCCACCTTCTAGTCAAGCTGTGCCCTAAATTGCTCTTCCCCCAATTCCATTCAGTACCTCCTTATTAATTACGTGATCTACCAATCTAATCTACAGCATTCTTCTGTAGCACGATCTTTCAGAAGCTTCTGTTCTCTTCTTACCTAAACTGTTAATCATCCGTG
The DNA here is from genome assembly GCF_021461395.2 of Schistocerca americana. Lineage (NCBI taxonomy): Eukaryota > Metazoa > Arthropoda > Insecta > Orthoptera > Acrididae > Schistocerca > Schistocerca americana. The sequence continues at coordinate 345,768,019 of NC_060130.1, forward strand.
TTTCACTTCCATACATGGCTCCACTTCACACAAATACTTTCAGAAAAGACTTCCTAACACTTAAATCTACACTCGATGTTAACAAATTTCTTGTCTTCGGAAACGCTTTCCTTGCCACCGCCAGTCTACATTTTATATCCTCTCTACTTCGACCATCATCAGTTATTTTTCTGCCCCAATAGCAAAACTCATCTACTACTTTAAGTGACTCATTTCCTAATCTAATTCCCTCAGCATCACCTGATTAAATTCCACTACATTCCATTATCCTCGTTGTGCTTTTGTTTATGTACATCTTATACCCTCCTTTCAAGACGCTGTCCATTCCGTTCAACCGTTCTTCCAAGTCCTTTGCTGTCTATGACAGAATTACGATGTCATTGGCAAACCTCAAGGCTTTTATTTCTTCTCCATGGACTTTAATTCCTACTGCAAATTGTCCACTTGTTTGCTAACTGCTTGCTCAATATACAGATTGAATAACATCTGGGTCAGGCTACAACACTGTCTCACTCTCTTCTCAACCACTGCCTCCCTTCCATGCCCCTCGACTCTTGTAACTGCCATCTGGTTTTTGTACAAATTGTAAATAGCTTTCGGTCCTTGTATTTCATCCCTGCCACTTTCAGAATTTGAAAGAGAGCATTCCAGTCAACATTGTCAGAAACTTTTTCTAGGTCTACCAGTGCTATAAACGTAGGTTTGCCTTTCCTTAACTTAACTTCTAAGATAAGTCGTAGTGTCGATATTGCCTTGCCTGTTCCTACATTTCTACGGAATCGAAACTAATCTTCCCGTCGTCGGCTGCTACCAGTTTTTCCATTCGTCTGTAAAGAATTTGTGTCCATATTTTACATCCGTGACTTATTAAACTGATAGTTCGGTAATTTTCACACATGTCAGCACCTACTTTGTTTGGAATTGGAATTATTGTATTGGAGTCTGAGGGTATTTTGCCTGTCTCATACATCTTGCTCACCAGGTAGACGAGTTTTGTCTCGGCTGGCTTTCTCAAGGTTATCGGTAGTTCTAACGAAATGTTGTCTACTCCCGGGACCTTGTTTCGACTTAGGTCTTTCAATGCTCTGTCGAATTCTTCTCGCAGTATCACATCTCCCATCTCATCTTCATATACGTCCTCTTCCATTCCCATAATATTGACCTCAAGTACATCGCTAATGTATAGACCCTCCGTATACTCCTTCCACCTCTCTGCTTTCCCTTCCTTCCGAGGACTGGTTTTACATATGAGCTCTTGATATTTATGGGAGTGGTTCTCTTTTCTCTTAAGGTCTCTTTAATTTTCCTGTAGGTGGCATCTATCTTAACCCTAGTGTCCTCTAGTCATTCCCGATTAGCCATTTCGCACTTCCTGTCGATCACGTTTTTGAGACGTTTGTATTCCTTTTCGCCTGCTTCATTTATTGCATTTTCATACTTTCTCCTTTCATCAATTAAATTCGATATCTCTCGTAGTACCCACCCAAGTATTTCTGTTAACCCTCGTCTTTTTACCTGCTGGATCCTATGCTGCCTTCTCTGTTTCATTCCTCGAAGCTACCCACTCTTCTTCTACTGTATTCCTTTCCCCTGTTCTTGTCAATGGTTCCCTAATGCTCCCTCTGAAGCTCTCTGCAACCTCTGGTTCTTTCAGTTTATCCAGGTCCCATCTCCTTAAATTCCTACGTTTTTGCAGTTTTTTCCAGTTTTAGCCTACAGTTCATAAACAGAAAATTGTGGTCAGATTCCACATCTGCCCCTGGAAATGTCTTACAACTTACAATCTGGTTCCTGAATCTCCCTCTTACCGTTATATAATCAATCTGAAACCTCCGGTGTCTCCCGGTCTCTTCCACGTATACAATCTTCGTTCATGATTCTTAAACCAAGTGTTAGCGATGATAAAGTTATGCTCTGTGCAAAATTCTACCAGGCGGCTTCCTCTTTCATTCCTTATCCCCAGTCTATATTCACCTACTACTTTTCCTTCTCTTCATTTTCCTACTACAGAGTTCCATTCCCCCATGAATATTAAATTTTCATCTCCATTAACTATCTGAATAATTCCCTTGATCCCATTATACATTTTCATCATCTGCAGAGCTAGTTGGCATATGAAATTGGACTACTACGGTAGGCGTGGGCTTCGTATCTATCTTGGCTGCAATGATGCGTTCAGTATGCTGTTCGTAGTAGCTTATCCGCATTCCTATCTTTTATTCATTATTAAAACTTCTTCTGCATTACCCCTATTTGATTTTGCATTTATAACCTTATATTCACCTAACCAGAAGTCCTGCTCCTTCTGCCACCGAACGTCACTAATTCTCACTATATCTAACTTTATCCTATCCATTTCCCTTTTTAAATTTTCTAACCTACCTGCCCGATTAAAATTACGGCTGTAGTTTCCCTTTGCTTTCAGCCGTTTGCAGTGCCAGCACAGCGATGCTGTTTCGGTTGATGTTACAAGGTCAGTTCAGTCAATCATCTAGGCTGTTGCCCCCGCAACCACCGAAAAGGCTCCTGCCTCTTTTCAGGAACAGCACGTTTTTCTGGCCTCTCAACAGATACCACTCCGTTCTGGTTGCACCCACGGTTCCGCTGTCTGTATCGCTGAGGCACGCAATCCTCCCCACCTAAGGCAAGGTCCATGGTCCATCGGGGGACAAGATATTTTGTTTTAATTACTGCAACCCAGAGGTGTACCCATCGCAGCTGGCATCTTTTTCAACAACTGAGCTGCCTTGTAGTCGCAACATACGAATAGCGACCTAGTGTTGCTACTGTACGAGAACGAACGTCTACACTCTGCTAACTTCACAAACGATCCTGTCCATGGGTTTGGCTGGAAAGCAGTCCCTATTGCACTTCCTCTTCTGATCTAGAGCCCTCAGACGTTAAATGTTTCCGCTCCTTATCGAACAACTATTAAGAAAATTTCTTTTTGGACGAAAATGAACTTTAAGCGTGGATTGATGGTATCTTTATCTCCAAACCAATAGCTTTCTACATGCGTGAAATCCAAAAACTGCCTGACCTCTATCAGACTGTTTTAGTTAATAGAGAGTTGGGGATATATTATTGATGGAACCAGGTGACCTCTACGGTCGCAGGTTCGACTCCTGCCTCGAGCATGGATGTGTGTGACGTCCATAGGTTAGTTAGGTTTAAGTAGTTCTACGTTCTAGGGGACTGATGATCTCAGAAGTTAAGTCCCATAGTGCTCAGAGCCATTTGAACCATTTGATATATTATTGATGATTAATTTCTCTCTTATGTTTTTCTGTTGTATTCAGTAAATCTGGGAGAAACGCTATAAAATATGCTCTGTTCTGATACAAATGAATCATATTTTACCAGGACACCCTTATGACAAAAATCTAATTTAATAGAACAAAACTATCTGTAACACGAACCGCCCAAACTATGTACTTTTGAGCCTTTTCTTTACAAAACGGCCACGTTACCGCCTTTTTTTTTTAAAAAAAAAAACATAATCTATTTACAGGGTTACATTGACATCACTGAAATAGCTGTTACGAAATTTACGATAGATAATGTAAACAATTTTTACATTCTTTCTTTTTGCATAAAAGAATTTTGACATAAGAAATAACAAAAGGGTAGACCTCTCCCGGCGTATGAGATACGTGATTCCCTTCCGGAACACATTTCAGAACATGTAGGATGTATTAAGACTGCCGGACTGTCCGGATCCGCAGTTGTCTTTTTGATGCTCATTTAGCAACGGTGATTTCAGGTAGGATTTTTGTATTTATTTATGTTTTTCTTTGTTTAATATATATATGTTTTGTAATCACCAACGGCATGCTCCGCGGTGCTTAATAGGTAGTACACGGTAACTCCTTATAGCCAGTTTACTGCATTTATCTTCATTCTCGGGTATGGGATGTCGTCAGAGTAAACTAAGTACGCCAAAGAAATCGCATGTGGCGTGGTGCATTGGACGTAGGCCAATAGCCGGCAGAGCAATTGCCATATTTCCTTTGCCTCCCCGCATACCAGTCGGTGGATGTCTGTATCATTCATGTAGCAGGTCTTGCACAACAGCGTTGCCACGAGGTGAGTGCTGTGCAGACGTGACTGCGTCGGGTGTTTACCATTCACATAATAGTACCACATAGTCCGCGCCGCCGTCAATAAGTAGGGGGAGGGGGGGGGGGAGAGTATATCATAAACGTAGGATATTTGCTGTCGACCACGTTCCGTCGCTCTCGCAACACGATGGTGCCGTACACCCTGCGACAGATCATCAAATGGTTCAAATGGCTCTGAGCACTATGGGACTCAACTGCTGAGGTCATTAGTCCCCTAGAACTTAGAACTAGTTAAACCTAACTAGCCTAAGGACATCACCAACATCCATGCCCGAGGCGGGATTCGAACCTGCGACCGTAGCGGTCTTGCGGTTCCAGACTGCAGAGCCTTTAACCGCACGGCCACTTCGGCCGGCTGACAGATCATCAATGTGCAACATCCTCCTCAGGTAACTGTAGTTCAGCAGAAAAATAAGGCTGTGGAACAATGCTGTGGGCCGCGCGGGATTAGCCGAGCGGTCTTATGCGCTGCAGTCATGGACTGTGCGGCTGGTCCCGGCGGAGGTTCGAGTCCTCCCTCGGGCATGGGTGTGTGTGTGTTTGTCCTTAGGATAATTTAGGTTAAGTAGTGTGTAAGCTTAGGGACTTACGTCCTTACCAGTTACGTCCCATAAGATTTTACACACATTTGAACATTTTTTGAATAATGCTGAGGGAATGTGGTGGACACCTATCCGCGGGTCTACGGTGGGTAGCACAGTTTCCGTAAGGAGGAATGAGAGCAGACGGCTCTGGTCGCGTTTCCATTGCTATAACATTAGTCGCACGAATAACGCTAAATCCTTGACGTACACATTGATGAGTCCTAGGCCGAAACCAATTACCAGGAGCGTGAGTGTTGCGTAACTAACTCTGAAAAGTTGGTTCGCGTAATGTCCGAAGACTGCCTGGAATCTGTCCGCTGTCGCTCGCGGCATGGGAAACATCCTTGCCAAATATGTAATCTTCGACACCAAGAAGGGGTTAACTAATTCGATCTTTTGCAGAGCATCTAGGGATCGTAAAGAGTGTAGACGGATACAGGCGCGGATGTTGTTCATGATGCATTTTTAGTTCAGGCGTGTTGTTGTAGTGTACACTACCGCCAAACATTTCATCTCAGTAACTATTCTAAAGCCACCTTCCGGTTGCGCAAGTAATCCGCGACCAATGTTTATGACTCTCGATTTTTCGCGTTTTCATTTAGGTACCAGCTGCTTTTCCATGTGTATCAACCAGAGCTAGTGCTATGACAAGCTCTTCGTGCGAATGCACTAAAAGGACCACGTCGTCCACTTACGCCCGGTATAAAAATTTATCTCCTTTCACATTGACGCCCAGTAGCGTTTTGTTGAGTTTCATCAACAGCGGCTCAATCGAGAGTGCAGACAGGCTCCTGGAAAGGGGACACCCCTGCCTTACAGAGTATTGGACCTGTATTGATCCTGTTAAAAGTCTCTTCACTAATACCATTGATTGTGATCCGTGAAGAAGCCACATCACTGTCGTGATGAAGTGGTATATTCATCGCTGCGCTCGGAAAGTCTTGGCCGACTGCGTCGAAGGCCTTCTCTAAGTCGACCGCAAGCGATCCCACCTTGGATTCTGCATGCTTCTGCGATGACCATCAGACCGTGGTAGTCACATACTTCCGTGTGAATATGCGGGTGTCACCGACTCCCGTCTGATCTTTTCCCGTCAATACTGTAAAGGCTGGTCTTAAATGAAGAGCCAAAATTCTCGTGAAATGTTTGTAACCGCAGTTGAGAAGCGTCAGTAGCCGGAATTGATGCACAGAGTATCCTACGACGCCTGCGGAAAGGCGTAATCAGACTTTGTGTAAAATCACTTCGGGAGTAACTCTTGGAACAACTTTCGTAGCGTCGGCGTTAGCTTATCTAGAAATTCCCTATAGAATTCTATGGACTGTCCTTCTGATCCAGGAAAATTATTCCTGCAACCCTTCGCCAGAAATGTCGTCACATCCTCTTCCGTCACACCTGATTGCATCTCATCAGCAGTCTCGCAGCAAGTCGGCCCGGTGGTGCCGTGAACATTTCGTCGAGTTCCATCCCGTCTGCAGCCTTCTGAGAATACAAACAGGCGTAGTAATCTCTTCTTTATAGCTGCTTGAGATTTTAACAGCCGGTCGTCCTCTACCCGAAGTGTCTTGACGAGTTTCCTCTTGGACTGCCTCTTTTCACCTACATTGTGATGCGTAGAGGGTGGTTCATGCGCGACCCCATATACCTGCCGCGCTCTAACGACTGTACCATCGTTCTTTTGGCGCGTGAGTCGCAACAGTTTGGCTTTTACGAGGTTGATTTCTACAAGACGGACAGGTTGCTGTTCAAGACACGGAGGACACTGTATCGTTGTACCATCGCATTCTATCTCGGGAGTAGTTCATCAGTGTCCGTCCCAATGCCGGTTTGGCCCACTGCATCCACGACAGGAGCACCGACTGATACGCATGTTTGCGTTTTATGCATTTCGGCCAGGTTTCGGTGACTACTGCACGGCAATCACGATCCTTTAGAACGGCTTCATTCAGTTTCCACAACCCCCGGCCGCGATAGATTGACCGGCAAGCCAGGTTAACAGTGTAGAGATCTAAAACGACTGTCGGCTAAAGTTCCGGCTGCTGAAGATTGGTACGAAGCCCCCGCGACATACACTATATGAACAAAAGTATCCGGACACTTGGCTGAAACTGACTTACAAGTTCGTGGCGCCCACCATCGGTAATACTGGAATTCGATACGGTGCTGGCCCACCCTTAGCGCCGGCCGGTTGTGACCGAGCGGTTCTAGGCGCATCAGTGTGGAACCGCGCGACCGATACAGTCGCAGGTTCGAATCCTGCCTCGGGCATGGATGTGTGGGATGTCCTTAGGTTAGTTAGGTTTAAGTAGTTCTAAGTTCTGGGGGACTGATGACCTCAGGAGTTAAGTCCCATAGTGCTCAGAGCCATTTGAACCAACCACCCTTGATGACAGCTTCCACTCTCTCAGGCATACGTTCAATCAGCTGCTGGAAGATTTCTTGGGGAATTGCAGCACATTCTTTACGGAGTGCTGCACTGACGAGATGTACCGATGAAGGTCGTTGAGGCCTGGCACGAAGTTGGCGTTCCAAAACATCCCAGAGGTGATCTACAGGATTCAGGTCAGGACTTTGTGCAGACCAGTCCATTACAGGGATGTAACTGTCGTGTAACCACTCCGCCACAGGCCATGCATTATGGACAGGTGCTCGATCGCGTTGAAAGATGCAATCGCCATCCTCGAACTGCTCTTCAACAGTGGGAAGCAAGAAGGTGCTTAAAACGTCACTGTAGGCCTGTGCTATGATAGTGCCACGCAAAACAACAAGGGGTGCAAGCCCCCTCCATGAAAAAACGACCACACCATAACACTACCGCCTCCGGATCTTACTGTTGGCACTACACACGTTGGCAGATGACGTTCACCGGCCATTCGCCATACCCACACCCCGCCATCGTGTTGCCATATTGTGTACCGTGATTCGTCACTCCACACAACGTTTTTCCATTGTTCAATCGTCCAATGTTTACGCTCATTACACCAACCGAAGCGTCGTTTGGCATTTACCGACATGATGTGTGGCTTATGAGCAGCCGCTCAACCATGAAATCCAATTTTTCTCACCTCCCGCCTAACTGTTATAGTACTTGCAGTGGATCCTGATGCAGTTTGGAATTCCTGTGTGATGGTCTGGATGTCTGCCTATTACATATTACGACCCTCTTCTACTGTCTGCGGTCTCTGTCGGTCAACAGACGACGTCAGCCTGTGCCCTTTTTTGCTGTACGTGTCCCTTCACGTTTCCACTTCACTATCACAACGGAAACAGTGAACCTAGGGATGCTTAGGAGTGTGTAAATCTCGCGTACAGACCTATGACACAAGCGACACCTAATCACCTGACCACGTTCGAAGTCCATTAGTTCCGAGGTGCGCCCTATTCTGCTCTCTCACGATGTCTAATGACTACTGAGGTCGCTGATATGGAATACCTGGCAGCAGGTGGCAGCACAATGCACCTAATATGAAAAACGTATATTTCTGGGGGTGTCCGGATACTTTTGATCACATAGTGTATATATGCATCCGGGCGACTCACTAACGTAGCCGTTAAGTGCATTAACGCCGCTGCATACCAACGTAGGCAGGTCCAAGTATTCAACACGGTCATGTCCCGTGTGGACAGCTCTGGGCACGTATTCTAAATCGGTGTCCGATTGCGTGGTAACAGTACGTAGTTGAAATCACCTCCAAGAATGACATGATTTTACCTGCCCGCGAACATGGACACCATCTCAGTCCGATAGGATTTGGAGCGGGGGCGTCTGTTGCTGGAGCCAGATGGGGCGTATACATTAGTGATTCGGACGGCGACGAGAGTAAGTGCTGTTCCTCTAGCCGAATGTCGACGTTTGTGAGGGGGCATGCTTGGGATCATTGCTGCTCATGGCTTTCTCCCACTGGCAATTGCGCAATTCGACGTTGTAGGCACGCTGATAGCAAGTCACCTTCTTTGCCACAATCGGAGCATGTGCGAGGTTGCCCCTCATACATAACTATTGCACGGCAGCCACAAATGTACACATATGAGGAGTCGTGTTTCTGGAGATCGATTCTGACTTGACGCACTCCATTGAAAACAGGATATGTCTCAAAGATCATCCATTTTTCCTCCATATGGTCGACGACTGTCCCATATTGCTGCTGCAGTGCCGACGTTAGTCGTCGTGCGTACCTCAAATGGTAGTTCAGGCACACGCGCCGTTCTTACTCCAATGCCCGCTGGGTCCACCGGGACATTCCGTACAAGCCATCGGAGTGAAGGAACTTGTAAGACCTGCCTGACCACTGAATGAGTCGGTCACAGGAGTCGTCATTGATGACGTTTACATATACTACACTTGCTACTTTCGAAAGATGAATCCCAATCAGTTCGTGAGGATCGAGTTTTACCACTTTTCTCAAAAAACGTTCAGCTGCAAGCGCTTTTGCTCGGGCAAATCAGTTTCCAAATGTGAACTTCCTAGTCGATTCCCGTAGAGAGTTAGCCATTTGAAAGTAGTCTGTGCACTCAGAACGCTTCGCTGCTAAACCATTATACTCCCGCTTCCTCTAAGCTGTTCGTCCCGGCTAAGACATAAACACCACGTCCTCGCCGTATGGCTCTTCGAGGGCGACTGCCTGAGCTAGCTAGCCAGTGCTGCTAAGAGTCTGCTATCATTGTGGTATTGTTGATTAACAGAGACAGTTGGTGCCATTAAATATGAGATTAGTTACAGATTCTGTATGGAATGGCCTTCCTGGAATCAAATAATAAACAACACCCCAGTGTTACACCTTAACAGAGAATCACTGAGATTACTTATCGGAAATGACAACGTAATATCAATTGCAGGATATAAAATTAAACACCTTTCAAACGTCTAGGTTCTTTGAAGGCACATTTCTATGCTGAGCTTTTATTAGCAGAAAACATAAGTAATAAAATAAAGGAAAGTTTGAGCTTTAGATATAGTCCACAACTGTATAAATATTGTATGCAGCCGCTGGAAACATTTGAAAATTTTTGATCGTCATATTATTGCCGAAAGAAGAAGAGTCACCTTTTGTTTTCTAGGTCTTGTCCAGATCTGACGTATTTAGGCGCACCGCCATTAAAACTACATTATTTTATTTATATGTTCACAAGTTGCAACCAAATGGCACTCGTAACTGCATAATGTAAGTGTCCTTCTTAAAATTGTGTTTTGATTTCATAATATGAGCTGCGACAATAAAGTAATGAGACTGGTTTTCTTTGCAAGATGTGGCAACCCTGCAGGCATGCGTAGGCACAATATCTTTGACCTTGGTCTATAAGCTGCTTCTAGTCCAAGTGGCACATCGATGCAACTGCTCAGTCGTGAGTTGTGCTGTAATAAGTTAACATGTGTTTGTGTCTCTCGTCACGGAAATGGAACCGCATAATATTGCTCAACGGTATGCCATTTCTTTTTGCGTTAAATTGGGTGAAAACGCGACGACAACTTACGGTAAGCTTCAGAAGGCTCTTGGAGAGGAGGTTATGTCAAGTTTTTCGTTGGCATAAAATGTTTAGTGAAGGCAGAACGAATGTTGAAGATGAAGGGCGCAGTGGACGACCATCAACCTCATGGACGGATGTCAACTTGGCCAGGGTGCGTGAACTCGTACGATCTGATCGAAGATTATCAGTGAAAATGATTGCAGAAGAACTGAACATCAATCGAGAATCTGTTCGTCTAATAATAACTGAAGATCTTGGTATGAGAAAGATTTGTGCAAAAATGGTCCCCAAAAATCTCACACCACAACAGCGAGAAACACCGAAAAATGTGGCAGCCTATCCGTTAGAGCAAACGGAAATCAATCCAGAATTGTTGAGCTGTTTTATCACTGGTGATGAAAGTTTGTTTTTTCAGTACGATCCAGAGACAAAACGCCAGAGTTCGCAATGGTGCTCAAAGGGATCACCCAGACCAAAAGAAGCTCGCATGTCAAAGTCAAAAGCGAAATGCATGCTTGTGTGCTTCATGCCCAGGCGAATCTGAAAAAAACGATTTGGTACCTCCTGAGAATCCTACGTAGTTGTTCCCTTATCTCTGTCGATTATACATGCCGCGTTTGCTCGCGTATTACCTCCTCTACTGTTTTCTCATTATACGGATCTCCTCCCTCTGTATCTAAGATGCATAGGCACAATTCGGCGTCATCATCCTCGCTGATCACGCGTGTACCAAGGGACGCACATCCCACCCTCCCTGCTCGTCCCTCATCGAAAACAACACTCATTTTTGTTTTGTGATCGCGCAAGTGGACGCACATACCACCAAAATCTAGAACGACCTTATAATGGCCTAGAAAGTCCAGGCCGAGCAATGCCTCAACTGGTAGTGACGGCACTATGAGGAACACGGCTATATGGTCGTACGACTGACAAGTAAAATCAATGTACGCCTGCTGTTTCGTCTCTACACTTTTATTCCCTACGGCACCACGCACTCTTGTTTTCTGCAAAGGAAGCGTCGGCCACGGACTCTTCACACTGCACCGCGCGAAAACATCATCTCTAATCACCGATGCTTTGCTTCCTGAGTCAAGTAGACAGGGAATTGTAATCTCGTTAATTTTTATGCTGACTGTGGGGCATTTTACTGAGTTTACTATTGCTGTTTCCTCTAGTAAGACGTCCCGGATGTCTTCGTGTTCTAGGCACATCGTGTTGACACCGTAAGTTTGATTATTCTGCTTCGCAGATGTGCTCGGTCCTGTCACTGCTAGTCACACGTCCCTACTTTCATTGATATTGTTGACTCGGGAATTATCAAAAATGGCTCTGAGCACTATGGGACTTAACTACTGTGGTCATCAGTCCCCTAGAACTTAGAACCACTTAAACCTAACTAACCTAAGGACATTACACACATCCATGCCCGAGGCAGGATTCGAACCTGCGACGGTAGCAGTCGTGCGGTTCCGGACTGCGCGCCTAGAACCGCTAGACCACCGCGGCCGGCTCGGGAATTATCGTGTGGCTCCACTGACCTTCCGTCCGTTGTGTGCAACACATTACTTTTATTACCATTATCAAGCCGGGGCCGATTTTCTCCAAAGCGTCTCCAACCTCTATAATTGCGCCGTGGGCTCCAAGGTCCAGGCCCACGTCTGTCATTAACACGAGCATGATTGTTATTGCGACCAAACTGAGGCCTCCAATTCTGGTTGCGCCTCTGCCCGTTATTCCCGTCATGATTAGCTTCGACCCTAACTACGTTTTGCTGCTCAATTACATTTGTTTCAGTGCCTAATTCTTACAACAGATTCTGTAAACCACTAACGTCATCCATACCTCTTCCCACAATTGTAGTATCTTTGCGCAATTTATTCGGAAGCTTAGTCAGACAAATTCTTTTAAGTTCCTTGGGATCGTATGGTGTATCGAGAAACTGATTACTTTTAACATGCATTTTTGTAAAATTCCACGGGGTGATTATATGTACTTTCAGCATAGTTTTCTCGCATCAAGATGCCTAACTTTACCCGTTCCTGCATGCTCCGAGACCAGAACTCGTTGAGGAAAGCCGTTTTAAAATCCTCGTACATTCGACAGTCCTGAAACATTATTTGCATTCGGGTTGCCACTTCACCTCTCAGGTGACTGCACGCAAATTTTATTCTGAGCACATTTCCCCATGAGCGAGGTAATGAGTGCTCAAACTGTTTTAACCACATCGAGGGTGCTATTTCGTTATTTGGGTCTGGGAAAAGAGAGTAAGATTGTACAGAGACAAAGTGTCTCTTGCATTCTTCCTCGTCACTATCTTAATTCGTACTGCTGCTCACCGTGCCTACAGGTGGCGCCGAATTTCCTCTCAAATTACAGAGTCTTCTCCACGCCTGCGCTTACCGCTGGTGCTTTCCGCTGCTCTAACCGTGTTACTAATAGTCGCACTGCCCTCTGCGCTTTCGTTTTCCCGCAGCCTGTTATGTAAGTCAGCTATCAGGTCCCGATTGCGTTTGTTTATGTCTGCTGGCACCCTTTTAAATTGCAGCAGTGACTGTACTACTTCGGATTCCGCAATTGCGGCTGGCTGTGTCATGTCCGGGTCTGCCTCATTCGTTAGCGTGATCTTTTCTACCGCACTCGTTAGGGCGTCCACCTGATTGATTACTTTCTCAATCTCGTCTGCTTGCACCCTAATCTGCTCACCCTGAGCAGCCACTTGCTCCCCCACACCAGCAACAGCCTCTCCCTGCTGACGTCTACTAGGTCTACCCTTATTTGCGACTCCGAAGGAATGACTATTTCTCGCGAGGACAGTTCGTTTTCGAAAACTATTACACGATTTTCAAGCCTGCCGGTGGCCTCACTGACTTCGGTTTGCACAGACTGTATCTCCTTTAATATAGAGTGAGCTAGTGCTTGATTTCCAGCAGCAGCTGTTTCGATTCTGGTTTCTAACGCTTCTAGGCGTTCCTGGTGGTGCCCTAGCTTGCGTTCTTGTTCGTCAAATCGCGTATTCATCGCGCCTATTTGCTTTTCCTATTTCCGTGTGAGGTCATCTCGCAAAAAGCACAAGTTATCATTTAATGCTTTCTCTGAATCATTCAATTTATTACTTAATGCCTTCTCTGAATCGTTCAATTTATTACTTAATGTTTCACTTAATGCTTCGTTTGACACGTTGAATTTATCACTTAATGCTTTATTGGTGTCATTAATCTGCAAGGTCAAATTATTATTAGTCCTTTTCTGTTCATCAGTTTGCTGCTTCATGAACTGAAGAATGCTTGCTAGAAACGGACTCCCCGTGCTCATGCTTCCCGTGCTCGCAAAGATAGTTGGAAGCGGTTCTTCCGCAGCATCTTTTCTCGCCCCCTCGTCAATGCTGGCAGTCTCCAAGGTCGTCCCTACGCGTGCTACCTTGGGTTCCGTTAGGGTTGCGCTGGGCATACCTGTTTGTTCGCCACCTGTGGTCAGCTGGCCATGTGGGTTCACTGCCACGCTTTCGGACTCTGCTGCACCCGGAAATGGCGACACGCTCACCATACTACCGTTTCCAACACTAAGCGCATCCATATCCACTATACTTTTAGCGTACGCCCTGGTAACAATCTGACTCATTATCTATCTGTACCGTCATAGCCACTGTTTTCTGCCCCTTACACAGTATGCAAGCACAAAACACGAATAAAAAAATTGTAATTACCTAAGTTCAAGTTCCAAAAAAAAAAAAAAATCCCATCAATTTTACAGTAGAACACAACACACACAAAACAACAGAATACAACACAAATGAAGACAACGCTGTATTCAACACAAGCAGAATTCTGTTAAGCTGTACAAGGAAAAATAATCATTAGCACATTAAAATTTTGATATAATTAGTGCTTCCTAATTACTGATCAGATGGACCTGCGACTCGAAACCCTGGACAGGGACGCCACGTGCAACGTAACCTTCCAGTACTGGTGGTGGTAAAAGTCTACCTAAGTAGGTAGATTACCGTCGCTTTGTCATGTCCTACCTCTCCTGCAAGCTACCGTCTGTAGTAAATGGTTTCTTAAGATCGTGTGGTCCACGAAATTACTGGCCCCTGCGAGTTATTGCTGGGTATTAAAAATTTCTAGCGGAAGGTTTTAACGAACCGGTAAAAATTTGAACGAAACGGATAATGTAATATTTTTTTAACCACTACAGAAGGCACCTATACAGGGCTTAATAGGCAGTATACAGCTTTTTTTTTTTTGGTTTCATGACCCAGAATTCGACTGTGATACTGACTGCCACCTATTCTTTATGATGGACGTAGTAAATAATCATTCGAGGTTAGAGATTAATTGATATTTATTCAGTACCGGTGGTATTTCAACAATTAGTCGTGTTTCTCTTGCAATGTACATTATCAAAACCGGTCTCAAGCTAATATGGTTCAGTTTCGCCATGTAATTATGGAATGGGACAGGGGAGCGCAGACCTGGCTTCAATGTAATTTTATACAACCGCACAATTATACCTAAACCTATGCTTATTACATTCAACTGCTATGTATTACTCAAAACAAGTTCCGCATTGACACTAGAAGCAAAACTAGGTCAGGGTGGAAGAGTATTTCGCAAGTATTTATCAAATCAGTGGGCATTAAAATCCGATACTTTTCCTAGTAGCACGAGTTTAAACGATGTATTTTACTTAACGCACAACATCGCCAACAAATCAAATCGTTATGGGGGCGCACAAGAAACATTACTTCAATGCTATTAAACCCACATGGCCAAGTTTCAGTAGCCAACAGAAACCCAGAAAAATATGGACACACAAGACTATTCCTTCCCTATTTTACACTCGCCCACTATCGTACGATTATTCATAGCATAGAACACATTTTCAAACAGAAACTACAATTTATCAATGCGGCGTTTGCTCCAACCGACCACGTGGCGCGAAAGCAAGTTCACAAAGAAAACATATGGAACATAAATAAAAATCCCCAAAATATTACTGTAAATGGAAGAGCAGATTAAAATACATCGAATGAGTGAATTTCCGTTAAGCACAGAGCAATAATGTGACCGTGAGCTTAAGGCCCATGGTGCGTGACCTGACCAAGGCACCAATTCGAATGAATTAGGAAAATCAATTCCCTTATGGGGTTTAGTGGTAATTTCGCACCTGATTTCAACATCTGGATTTCATTACATAGTAGATTTCAGACAATCTAATACCCTTGTTAACATTACCAAGAGCGCCCATAAACCCCAACACACACACACACACACAACATTACCAAAACGAGAGCTGCGTCTCCATGTCTGTCCAGCACCACGACCCAGGAACAAGTGTTCCACCGGACACCTCTCCTAACCGTTCTTCTTTCAAAAGGTGGTGGAGGAGATAGTTCGCCAACCTAACAGAGCCAATATTCGGGCCCTCGCGATCTCTCTGACCTCACTTGCCCACCATCTTTGCTAAACTTGTACACGTTTAGGGGGTTGGTACTATCCTACCACAGAATGACTCTACACATGCAATGCTACGACCCCTGACCAGAACTTTCTGCTACATCACATACTGTCTCCTTCATACAGTCCAAGGTCGCATACGGGAAACGTGGCACATATGAAATAAAATGAATAAATAAATACCACTTGGTCCATTCTCTTCTGTTTGTTATACACGGAATTCACTTCTGCAGAGTCAAAACACTTTGGTTATAGTTCTCCTGTACCGGAATTTATTGGAAAATATATGGAACGGGACAACAAGTTCAGTTTCATTTTTAACACCCCCCCCGTGCGTTTTGAACAGTAACGGCTGGCACCGATTTCGAACCCCAGTGACAGACAGAACTTCCCGTCGTATCGTTTCAGGTTCAAATATGCCACTATTAATTACTGGTGAAAAAGAATTCGATAGTCAACGTCTCTCCGTGTGTATATAACAACGATGACAAGCCCAAGTTTCGACTCCTAGTCAGCACAAAACTATAAATCGTGCTATTTCCAGTTCAAACATTGGCACATCTCGTTACTGGTGAAATAAACAGATTTTAACGTCTATTCGCGACTAGAAAGTGGCTCTGAGCACTATACGACTTAACTTCTAAAGGTCATCAGTCGCCTAGAACTTAGAACTAATTAAACCTAACTAACCTAAGGACATCACACACATCCATGCCCGAAGCAGGATTCGAACCCGCGACCGTAGCGGTCGCTCGGCTCCAGACTGTAGCGCCTAGAACCGCACGGCCACTCCGACCGGCTCGCGACTAGAAGTCAACGACGATAGGTACTGGGCTCGAATCCCGGTAGGTCAAAAATTTTTCGTCTCGTCATTTCAGTTTCAGTCAGTTTGCTATTGGTGAAAAATTACGATTCCTAGCGTTTGCCTCTGCTTAGTTAACAATCCGATACGGTGCTGTGTTCGAATCCCCGTCCAACACGAAACCTTACGCCTTGTCATTTTAAGTTCAAGCCCGCGCACACTTCGTTACTTGTGATCGAAACGATATTTAAGGTCTTTCGTGATTAGACAACGGGAACAAGAGTTACTGGATTGGACTGGCAGATCCCAGCCCAATGTAAAAATTTTCGTAATGTAATTTCAAGTTCAAACTTGCTTTTTGAAATGTCATGTACTGTAATAATTAGAGTTTAAGTGCGTAATGGTTGTGTCATCTCTAAAAGAACGTGTTTTGTGACATTTTAATTATCGCGATTTTATTTGCTCCTGGATTGATAGACATACAGCTGAGTTTTATATGGTAGCCTCTTGAAGTAACCACTTCGTAAGTCAAACGACTGTACCGAAAAGAAAGCAGACGATCTGCAAGACAGTTACTGTTATGTGAGTTGTATACAAATAACGTGAAATGCAATTCATGTCTTTAGGATACTTTTGAGTTTGATAGTACGTGTATAGACAAGTCTTCGCTAATCATCGGGGCTCAATTCGGAGCGCAGCTCATCAGTAAAGACAATTCTACTCCAATCGATGACATTCCATGTCGAAGAAGTGTCTGAAGACATCTCGGACATCGATGGATATCAGCCTGACTGTCGCCGCCATTTGGCCCCACAACCAGAAGTGATGGCCTGCGGTGCCATTTCTCTTCATAGCAGGACCCCATTGGTTGTAATCTGCGGTACCTTTAAGCGTAGCGGCACGCCGACGATATTCTACGCCCCCTTTCGTTGCCCTACATGGCAAGCCATCCTGGGCTTACACGTCAGCAAAATAATGTCCGCCTGCACATGGCGAGAGTTTCTACTGTTTGTCTTTGTGCTTGCCACACCCTACCCTGGCCAGCAATGTCGCCGGATCTCTCACCAGCTGAGAACGTTTGGAGCATTATGAGCAGGGCCCTCCAAACCTATCGGAGTACTGATGATCTAATGCGCTAATTGGACAGAATTTGACACGATGTATCTACATCTACATCTACATAGATACTCCGCAATCCACCATACGGTGCGTGGTGGAGAATACCCCGTACCACTACTAGTTATTTCCTTTCCTGTTCCACTCGCAAATACATCGAGGAAACACCGACTGTCTAAATGCCTTCGAATGAGCCCTAATTTCTCGTATCTTCGTAACCCTTTCGCGCAATGTATGTTGGAGACAGTAGAATCGTTCTGCAGTCAGCTTCAAATGCCGGTTCTCTAAATTTTCTCAAAAGTGTTCCTCGAAAAGAGTGTCGCCTTCCTTACAAAGATCCCCATTTGAGTTCTTGATGCATTTCCGTAACATTTGCGTATTCTTGGAACCTACCAGTAACAAATCTAGCAGCCCGCCTCTGAATTGATTCGATGTATTCATTTCATCCGACGTGGTACTGATCCCAAACACTCGAACAGTACGCAAGAACAGGTCACATTAGCGTCCCATATGCTGTTTCCTTTTGCAGAAGAGCCACACCTTCCTACAATTCTCCCAATAAACCGAAGTCGACCATTCGGCTTCGCTACCACAATCCTCACATGCTCGTTCCATTTCATATCGCTTGTTACCTCAGGAGGACATAAGAGCCAGAGGTGGACCAACGCTATTGACTTGCTCAATTCGTGAAGTTGTTTCTCTTGAGTAGATCACCCATTTTTCTAAAAGTAAAATCATTTCTTTGTCCGTATATGTACATCAGAGCCAGCAATTTTTGGCCCATTCAGATAATTTTTGGTGTTTTTTCGTTTTAGAGTATATTTGTTTACTATCGTTCGACACAAAAACAAAGACATTTTGCACCTGGATTGGTCAATGTTGTCATCGTATCATGCAATATATTCGAAAAATTAGAGTCACTGGCCTACTTAACTGAACACTCTCAAAAACTGTCTCCACAACTGTCCACCTTCAGATGAGTCTGTTTCACTTATTTTCGTGGTTGGAGACGATACTCCTATAGCATCAAACAAATCCAAAGGCAGAGTGGAGACATGTGAACGAAGTTTCTCGCTACGACATCCTTGAAGAAAACATTCAAGGAGTTCTTTTGAGCAACGAGCCAAAAATTTGGCTCCATTTCGCCAATCGTCGTTTTATCGTCATGTTGACGTCAAAGGTCTTGAGCAGCTTCTTGAACACATCAGCAGCAAGCGCTCAAATATCCAGTTCACAGTCGAGACAGCGAGAGAAGGAAAGTTGCCAATTTTAGATGTTTTGGTACAACGAATGTTACAAGGGCGGCCATTGTTTACTGCAATCCGATGCACACTGATCTGTGACTCAGCGTGCAGTTTCCATCATCGACTTCAGAAGAGAGTCGTTTTAAATACATCGATATGCAAAGTTAAAACTGTTCCTAGCGAAGATCATTTGTATTGTGAAATTAATCATCTGAAGTACGTGTTGCGGAAGAAAGCGTAGGAGGCACGTGATATAAAGTTGGCTCTCCCCATGAATGGGTAACATTGAATGGGTAATATTGAATAATCACGCCGCGAGCCACCGACTATGTTCATTCCTTTCTGCGGTGCTACGTCAAGTAAAATTACCGGGACCCTGGAAAGACGAGTAACGAGATCTGTTTTTCGACCACCTAAGAAGGTAATGGAGATGCTGCGTCCGGTTAAGAACAGGCTCAGCCTCAGGCTACCTGAGATTTATTAAGATCCCTGTGAGTGTGGAAGCAACTACATTGGCCAGTCATCCATAGCGTTTCGTTCCACTTTGCAGAACATCAAAGACACATTTAGTGTTGATAACCTGAGAAATCAGCGGTTGCTGGGCTTAGCCTCAAAAATAAATACAAAATTCTGTTTGATAAAACATAGGTTTTGTGCCACGCTTCCACTTACTGGGATTCCGTTATTAAAGAGGCTGTAGAAATTAAAATATGCGAGAACAAGTTCAACAAGGACAGCGGATATAATATCAGTGGCGCTTGGAAGCAAGCTCTAGACGCAAAAAAGAAACAGAGAAATTCGTCGAATTGTTTGCGCTATATAAGTCCACCACAGAAGGACACACGATAGTTTTCATTCAGAGTTGCGATACGGAGGAGTGAATATCGGAATGCAGAAGAGATGAAAGGCGTGGCGGGTCACCGTCTAGCGGCCGCCATTCCTACAAATATTTTCCCGAGCCTCTGAAGCTGCCGGAGATGGTTTTCCAGCATATCCCCCTCCAGATGTCCCTGGATCATCTGAAAAAGGAACTTGAAGACTTGAACTCTGGCATGCACTCCATGTCTCGACGACTCGAAGCTCGACATTGGTTGACGATTCGAACACCGATTTGGGAGCGACTTCTCGATCGCACTATCGATGCACGGAGCTGTCCATTGCTGCTCATCGCCTCTCCACAGCTGGTCAGTAACACCACGACTGGCATTGCTTCACGCTTCGTGCTCGTCATCTGCTGTCGGTGGTACATCGTAAAAGCCTGCTCCTGCCTCCACTGCCGGCTGCTCTGTTATGGTATCGACTACAGCCGCCACACGTGCTGTGGACAAGAATGCTGCTGTGGATACACCTCCTGAAACAGATCTCACTTTCCTGATGGGGCTTTCTCTTAAGGGAAAGCACGCAGGTGCACCAATGGAAGTAGTCCAAGCTACTCGCAAGCGTCACGCCACTGCTGCTGAAAAAGACTCCTCCTCCCAGTCTGCCACCGCTGCTTCACTCAGTGCGAAGGAGGCACTTCGAAAAGAAGCTAATGCATCTAACGCATTGGAGATGCATCTCTAGAAGACTGCTTTATCTTTCCCAAGTGGGAGTACACTGCCAGGGCTGCTGTGCTGGACGAGACTCCAACTTTCTGAGAGGACCAACCGATTTGAAGACATCTCTGACCTGGTTGGTGACTGTGAGGTTGCCCCATCGACGAAGAAGGATCGTGTATGAACAACGTCCAGGCGATCGAGGAAGAACATACGAGGGGAAAGATATTTTCCAACGATGAGTATGTTCACACAGCGGTTATCGAATGGCTCCGTGACCAACGAGCGGACTCCTGTCGTCGAGGAATCGAACGATTGCTAGAAAGATTAGGTTAGATCAGTACTTGTTCCATAGATCATGAATACGACACTTCGTAATGATGTGGAACGTGTCAGGATAATAAAAGGTGGCTATACTAGATATTATTTTACACAGAATATTACATGACACTTTTTTTTTGGTGGGGGGTCGGGAAATTACCCACTTACTACATCCAAAAATTCATCTAATGAGTAGAAAGAGTTGCCCTTTTAAATGCTATATAGCTATCTGTCAGACTTTTGATGCTATCAGGTAAGTGACCAAAGACTTTTGTGGCAGCATAATTTACCCCCTTCTGAGCCAAAGTTAGATTTAACCTTGAGTAGTGAAGGTCATCCTTTCTCCTAGTGTTGTAGCCATGTACACTGCTATTATTTTTGAATTCGTTCGGATTGTTAATAACAAATTTCATAAGTGAATATATATATTGTGAGGTTACAGCGAAGATCCCTAGCTCTTTAAATAAGTGTCTGCAGGATGATCTTGGATGAGCTCTAGCAATTATTCTGATTACACGCTTTTGTGCAATGAACACTCTTTTACTCAGTGATGAGTTACCCCAGAATATGATGCCATACAAAAGCAGAGAATGAAAATGTGCGTGGTAAGCTAATTTACTGAGATGTATATCGCCAAAATTTGCAGTGACTCTAATAGCATAAGTATTTGAACTCAAACGTTTCAGCAGATCTTCAGTGTGTTTTTTTCCAGTCAAGATCTGACCGATGGTGATTATGTTGGAAAATTGTGGTAAGGTTCTATGGAACCAAACTGCGGAGGTCATCGGCCCCTAGGCTTACACACTAACTAAACTAACTTAAACTAAATTACGCTAAGGACAACACACACACGCTCATGCGTGAGGGAGGACTCGAACCTCCGACAGGTGCAGCCGCACGAACCGTAACAAGGCGCCTAAGATCGCACGGCTACCCCGCGCGGCTGATTATGTTGAAATATAGTGTAACTCATCTCTGACACTTTAAAGTCTAGAGCAGCATTCAATAAAAATTACATGGTCTGCCATAATAATGTGTAACTCACTTTCTGAAGTCCTCTAGTATACAGGGTGCTCCAGGAGGAACGGTAAGTATTCAGGGATACGACAGGAACGATCACAAGCAAGAAATTCTTGTAAACACTGGCTCTAAAATTAGTTCCTTAAGAGCTATTAGCACTTCTTCATCTTCGATCCTGTAAGACAAATGTCTTCTACTACGGGCCAAAATAAAAAAAAATGTCCAGTAAATATGGGCAATAAAGTGCATACATTAAGGGCTACGTGCACTTTTTTTTCTTCGCTGATGTGAACCACGTGTTTTCTACCGAGCAAGTGCTCATGGCACTTAAGGTATGCATTTTAGAGTCCATGTCTATTAGAAAGTGTTTCCTTGTCTTAGTGCACACCACCTCATCCCAAAATATGAAAAACAAAGAGCTTGCAGTAGAAGAGATTTGTTTCACACTATCGAAGACGAAGAAATGCTCATAGGTCTTGAAGTACTAATTTTAGAGGCTATGTTTATTAGACTTCTTTGCTTTCAATGATAGTGCCTATCATATCCAAGAATATTGAGTATCTCTCCTAGGAAACCCTGTGTTTCATTTTATCATTAGATATTTTTACATGCTTCTCTATAATTACATGTATTTACATAGATTAAGTCCATGCTGCACAAAATTATGTATTTCCATTTTACCCTTCTTCATATTTTCCCACCTCAATAGGCCGCTCCCTTAGAAATATATCCGAATCCGACCTTCCATAAAAGTTCAACACTGGAATTAAATTATCTCTAGAAAGTACGTTCTAGTGTAATAAACGTGGTGAATGTTGTCGCGTATATGCACGGAAACTTTGGCTTCCTTGCTAGCAGCATTAATAAATTAGAATCTCTCTGGTTGTATTTGCAGAAATAGTTATAAATTGTTGAGATATCAAATGCAAGCTGATTAACATTAGAGATGGTGTTGAATAGAGAGTAGTTTCGGCAAGAAATCCCGGCTTCTTGACGTTTGTTACTATGTATGTGAAATACACTCTGCGGGAAAGGAAAAGACGCTTCAGCGGACATCTTTCCACTAATATTTCATTTCCTAAAATTTGCACCATCAAAGTTCTGTGTTGCGGAGAGAGCATTTTCCGCCTATGAAAACATTATTTCTGATCGGCGACGTTCTATAACTGTAGAGAATTTGGAGAAGTACCTCGTTGTTCATTGCGCAATAAAATGAAAGGTAAGGTAGCGTACATTGGTGATTTTAGTGACTATGGACATTTTAGTAAGCAGATGTAACCGAAAATAATCTTCTTTCAAGAGTGCAGTATAGAATTTTAAAATAAAACACTGAGTAAAGTAAAACGTAGGTCTACCTTCTTAATGTGCCTCAGTTGTTCCTGGTGCATATTAAGATAATATAGTAGGGTATCGTGTAATTCGTAGATTGATTTCAATCGAAATTATTGTTTTATGTTAAATATTTAATTAGATACTTTCTAGATTTTTCTCCTTCTCCTTTAATGGCCTCATTGGGCGACTTCAGTCGATCATTTTCTGATCATCTTCTTGAATAAGTTTTCTTTCAAGACTACCCAATACCTTTTCATTGGTTCTGACCTTTTTCATCGTTCCTCATCTGTAAATGATTTTTTGTTATGTCGTTTCCTTATTTTTTGTTTAAATTTTGTTTTTATCTTTCTCAGTTTCTTTAAATTTTCTGTTTTGTTTTGCAAATCGTCCTGGGTTAATTCTAGCTGTTCCGTACCCTCCCTGATTTCCTTCATCTATCCTACCTGTTCCTTTATCTTCCAAAGTTTCTCTGCAATTTTTCTTAGAAATCTGGTTCTCATAATTCGACGAAAAAAAGAGCTCATCATCTTCCGTACAGTATCTGTAATGGGCGCCAGTCCGCTGTACACCACTTCATTTGATACAATTTGCAAGTCTTCAATTTTTTATATTTCTTATTTAAATATGTTCTAGCTATTGTTTTTCTACTTTTAGGAATTTGTCGGCTCTGTTTTTATGAGTGACTTTGAAAAGAGTTTTACTTCCGTATGTCACCTTTAGCTGAACCACCGTCTTGTAATGTTTCAGTTTTGACTGATAGACATTTTTTAGTGTGAGTAGACCACGTTCATCTTTGAGACTCTGTCATTTTAGTAGTTCTTTCTGGCCATAAAGCTTTCTCATCCAACTTGTATGTTATAATTTATGCTTCATATTTAAGTTATTTCACTATTTTTGCTTTCCTCTTATTTACTGTTATGTGGTTGATTATTAGTGGATCTGCTACCATTATCTCAGTCTTTTCGAATGATATTAGGAGTCCTATTTTTACACTGTATTTTGTAGGTTTGATATTTGATTTCTGGCTTCTTGAATGTCATAACTAGTAATGTAAAATCACATGCGCATCTCAAGCAATTTAAGTATAGTTGATCTTTCTTGGTTCCAATTCATATGTTTTGTACGATTCCCTCGTCACGAGCACCAGAGTATAGTTGAACTGTAATGTCAACAAACCATCTTCTTGTCTTAACCCCGTTTTAGTCGTAAATAGTTCAGATTTTCTCCTCTCAACTTTATTGTGGAGTATGTGTTTAAAAGAGTTAATTTTATCTTTCGTTTTTTAAATTTGAGATGTATAGATAGTATCTTCACCATTGAAGATCGGTGGATACAGCCATAAGCTTTTTTGAGGTCTACAAAGGTTATGACTTGTTTTCGTCCTTTTGTCTAGATATTATGTATCTTCTTGCATATTTCGTCGATTTTCATAACATAAATATGTACATATTTTGCATGTTGAAATTACTCAAAAATGTGGACTCAACTTATCAGATCGCGGAACATCGAGCATATACAAAAAATGGTGGCACGAATTATCAAAGGATTGCTTCCAGAATGTATCCCCCAGTCTGTGGCTAAGCCATGTCTCCGCAATATTTTTTCTTCCAGCAGTGCTAGTCAAGCGAGATATGCAAGAAACTTTCGTAAATTTCGGAAGGTAGGAGATGAGTTACTGGCGGAATTGAAGCTTTGAGGGCGGATCGTGAGTCGTGCTTGGATGGCTCAAACTGTAAAACACTTGCGCGTGAAAGGCAAAGGAACCAGTTTTCAACCCCGGTCAGGAACAGGGTTTTAATCTACCAGGAAGATTAATATCACGGGCCTGTTTGACTGGTAAGAGAATGTAACAGAAATACTGAAAAATCTTAAATTCAAAACGTGCGAAGAAAGACGTCGTACATATCTCGAGGAACTGCTTAAAGAAAGTCAAACCCGTCTTTCACGCTACGGTTGCAACTTCGAATCCTGCCTCGGGCATGGATGTGTGTGATGTCCTTAGATTAGTTAGGTTTAAGTAGTTCTAAGTTCTAAGGGACTGATGACCTCAGATGTGAAGTCCCATAGTGCTCAGAGTCATTTGAACCATTTGAACCAGTCTTTCAGGACAGATTTTACTAATATTCTTCAGCCTCTCACTTATACAGGGTGGTCAGAAACAATCTCAAAAGGTGGTAAGGGTACTGCAGGGTGCTCTGAACAGTGAAATACTTGTTAAGAAAAAAATTAGATACTTAGTGCCGATTCCGAGTTAATTAACACTGAAGTTAGCCAATCAGGCGCTTGCGCGCGCAGATTCCAGCAGCCCACTCGATATAATTATTGTCAGTTGTTCTCATGGCGTAAATGATAGCGCACAAGACCGCTCAGCCTTTGGCTCGGGTTCGATCCTTACTACCGTCCAGTGTCCAGTTTTTGTATCACTCTCTTGTTTGGCTTTAGGAAACCACACGAAGAACACGTTTGGCGACACCGTCTGTAACAGGCCGCTTGACTTGGGCACGCAACGGTCTGATTGTCTAACTTCAATGCTAATTAATTCGGAAACGATGCGACGTCTCATATTTTTTTCTTAACCATTACTTCTCAGTACAACCTACCCTGCAACAACTTACAAGCTTTTCAGACCGTTTCTGATCACCCTGTATATTTCGTATAGATTGCACGGGTAAAATTGGGCAAGTAAACAGCTCGCACAGGTGCGTATAAACAGCGATTTTAACACACCCAGTTTTGCCCGTAGCGCTTCTATACTGGCAGTCTCTCTCTTTACCGCCAACTTCTGGTTTATTTTATGAACCAAGAAGTTCAGCACCCGCCCCTCTCCCACCTTCGGCATCACAGAGTCACCTGTAGAGCAGGAAATCGGTTCTAATTTTGAAGTTTCCCCTGCAGGGACATTTGGATGTTAAATGTCTGCCGTTTCCCTTGTAACAGGCTGTACAATGCCACGTGAGGCCCAGCTGGAATTAATTTCCCCCTTGCCACTCTTCACCACGACTGTCCATTACCGTTCTTCCTTTGAGGCACGTTGTGGCGAAGGCTAATGAGAAAGTTACACCACAGCTGCTAAGCGCCGTGAAACCTATGATCACTTATTTGGTAGACCAGCGTTGTTCGAAATCCTTCAGATGTGTTACAACGTTACACTTGACCTTAAAAGCCTAACGCGAAAGAAACATGCTTAAATTTTTCGTGAACCTACGAAAATTTAAGCACGAGTCAGTTATGCGATTAAATAAAAAACAGAAGCGTTTAAAAAGAGCCATAATGATCGATATTAGTTGGTAGTAACAGAAAAACGCTGAAGAAAATCTATGCGGAATTTATCTAGTAGTTGCTGCACACTTAACATTTTTGACGATATTCCAGTACCAGTATCGTTATTATTACCATGATTTCCTGATTAGGAAGGAAATATGGTTTTTATAACGGGCATGAGTTAATTTATAGGTAAAGCAGGTGGCAAACTTCGGTTCATTGGCAGAATTATAGGAAAATGCTATGAGTCTATAAAGAAGATTACTTACAAAACGGTCGTGCTGCCCATCCCAGAATATTGCTGAATAATGTGGAACCCGTACCAGATAGGACTAAAAGGGAACATCGAACATATAAAAGGAAGGGCAGGACGAATGGCCGCAGGTTTGCTCGTCTCATCGGAGAGCGCCACAGAGATACTGGGCTGGCAGACGCTTCGATATAGACACCAACTCTCTCGACAAAGCCTACTTAGAAAGTATCAAGAACAAACTTTAAGTGATTAATCAAGTAATATACTAAAATTTCCTACGTATAGCTCCCATATGGATCACGAGGAAAAGATTAGATTAATTACAGTGCGTACAATGGCGTTTTAAGCGATTATTCTTCTAGCTCTCCATACATGAGTTGACCTGGAAAAAGCCCTAATCACTGGTACAATGAGAAGTACCCTCTGCCATGCACTTCTACATCTACAAACATGCTGCAAAATCCATCATACGGTGCATGGTGAAGGGTACCTTGTACCACTACTAGTCATTCCCTTTTCTGTTCCACTCGCAAACAGAGCGAGGGAAACACAACTGTCTATACGCCTCCTACGAGCCTTGATTTCCCTTATGTTGTCCTCGTCGTTCTTACACGAAATGCACGTCGGTGGCAGAAGAATCGTTCTACAGTCATCTGCAAGTGCTGGTTCTGTGAATTTTCTGAATATTGTTTCGCGATAACAACGTCGTCTCCCCTCCAGGGGATTCCTTCTCAATTCACAGAGGGCCTCCGTAAGATTTGGGTACTGATCGAAAATATCCGTAACACATCTAGCAGCACGCCTGTGAATTCTTCGATGTTTACCCTTTAATCCGAACTGATGAGAGTTCCAAATACTCGAGCAGTACTCAATAATCGGTCGCACAAGTGTTCTATTCGCGGTGATCTATATAAATGAGCTGTACTTTCCTAAAATTCTCGCAATAAACCGCAGTCGACTATTCATCTTCCCTACTACCGTCCTTACGTACTAGTGCCATTTCACATCACTTTGCAACGTTACGCTTAGATATTTAATCGACATGACTGTCTCAAGCAACACGCCACAAATACTGCATTCGAACATTGCAGGATTGCTTTTTTCTACTCGAATGCACTAACCTGCTTTTTTCTACATTTAAAGCAAGCTGCCGTTTATCACACCAACTAGAATTTCTGTCTAAGTCATCTTGTGTTCTACTACAGTTCGTCAACCACGACACTTTCCGGTGCACTACAGCGTCATCATCAAACAGTCTCAGACTGGTGCTCACTCTATCCGTCAACTCATTTATGTGTTTAGAGTACAATAGCGGTCTTGAAACGTTTCCCTGGGGCATCTCTGGCTATACTTTTGTCTCTGGTGAACTCTGTCCAATACAACGTTTTGGGTTCTGTTAATGAATGAGGTTTCCGGTCACTAACAAATCTGTGAATCTATGCCTAGACCTCCATTAACAGTGTGCAGTTTGGCATTGCGTCAAACGCTTTCCAGAAATCTAGGAATATGGTGTCTGCCTGTTGCCCATAGTTGTGTCCATCGGCGTAACGATGTGGATGATCACTAGAACACATTAAACACTACAGAATGATTAAAACAGTATTTATTTGCAACATATACAGTATTAAGCACACCTGACGACAATGAGGCGACGTGAATTCAGTTTCCTCTGGTGGCGTGTGTAGTGCCACCTGGCAGCAGCGTATGGCGAGCCCTCTGTAGCAGCGGCTCGCGGCGACGGTTTTAAATGTCTGTTCTGCTGAGATGTGAGATGTGACACGTGAGCGGTGCGCGACGCGCCGTCTGCGGTCGACGAAGACACCGTCGATACCAATCACTTCATCCATGGTTCGTAGGACGTCGTGTGAGAAAAGGAAAAACTAAGTTTGGCACTATCGATTGAAGCTTTTCTGTCTCAACGAAATTTATATTCGAACTTAAAACATGCTCGAAAATTCTGCAGCAAACCGATGCTTAAGATATGGGACTGTCATTTTGCGGGTCCTTTCTTTTAGACTTTTTATACAGGGTGTTACAAAAAGGTACGGCCAAACTTTCAGGAAACATTCCTCATACACAAATAAAGAAAAGACGTTATGTGGACATGTGTCCGGAAACGCTTAATTTCCATGTTCGACCTCATTTTAGTTTCGTCAGTATGTACTCCAACGTGATCAAATTGTAAATATTCGCGATCAACATGTGTGGGCTGACGAGAATCCGCACGCAATTGTGCAATCACGTCATCAACACAGATGTTCTGTGAACGTTTGGGCAGGCATTGTTGGTGATGTCTTGATTGGGCCCAATGTTCTTCCACCTACGCTCAATGGAGCACGTTATCATGATTTCATACGGGATACTCTACCTGTGCTGCTAGAACATGTGCCTTTACAAGTAGGACACAACATGTAGTTCATGCACGATGGAGCTCCTGCACATTTCAGTCGAAGTGTTCGTACGCTTCTCAACAACAGATTCGGTGACCGATGGATTGGTAGAGGCGGACCAATTCCATGGCCTCCACGCTCTCCTGACCTCAACCCTCTTGACTTTCATTTATGGGGGCATTTGAAAGCTCTTGTCTACGCAACCCCGGTACCAAATGTAGAAACTCTTCGTGCTCGTATTGTGGACGGCTGTGATACAATACGCCATTCTCCAGGGCTGCATCAGCGCATCAGGGATTCCATGCGACTGAGGGTGGATGCATGTATCCTCGCTAACGGAGGACATTTTGAACATTTCTTGTAACAAAGTGTTTGAAGTCACGCTGGTACGTTCTGTTGCTGTGTGTTCCCATTTCATGATTAATGTGATTTGAAGAGAAGTAATAAAATGAGCTCTAACATGGAAAGAAAGCGTTTCCGGACACATTTCCACATAACATTTTCTTTCTTTGTGTGTGAGGAATGTTTCCTTAAAGTTTGGCCGTACCTTTTTGTAACACCCTTTATAGGGAAGTCACCTGTGCTTTTTTTTCCAGTCGTTGCGGATTTTGCTCTGGACGAGAGAATGACGATAAATGCAAGTAAACTAAGTGACCAACCCCGCAGATTACTCTCTGTAAAACCGAACTGGGATTCGCTCTGATCTTGGCGACATATTCATTTCCAACTTTTTCAGTTGCATCTGAACGCGAGGGATGCTTATTTCCATGTCCTCCATACAGCAGTCTGTGCGACGATCAAACGATGGTATTACTGTATGATCCTCTTGTGTCAACATATTTTTATGTGTAAGTTGAAGATTCAGCTTTCCCTCTGCTGTCTTGTATTGGCGCACCAGACTAGTTGACGAGTGATTGGATAGAAGCCTTCAACCCACTTAGTGATTTTACACAGAATCAGTATTTTCTCGGGTTCTTGTCAAGCTCTTCCGTTAAGCTGAAACAGTGGAAGTTGTCGTATACCTCGAGCATTAATCATTTTATAGACGCACGAATTTCTACCAATTGTTCCTGTCAACATTTTCGCGTTCTGTTTTGAACCAAGAATGCAACAATCTCTGTTTCCTCATCGTCTTCCAAATTCTGTTACTAAATCACCGTGCGTTTTTAACATCCTTAATCCACTTACTCTTCAGAGCACGATTTACAATGACTTTAAACATTTCCATAAGCCCTCTACATCTAAAATTTTATTTCTGTGGGGTTCACAGCCTTAACATGTTTCGAGAATGTAAACAAGTTCCATATTGCAACTAAATGATGTCCATTAATTTTCTAAGAAGGATACAAACAACTGGTTATCTGCTCTTTCCAGTATAAACCCACCACCACCCCCAATACTCCTCCCCCCCCCTCTCCCCGCACAACCCACTCACAGCCTTCTAGATGGGTTTGTTAGCTATAGTAACCTTCTTGATCGTTAATGCCTGTCTCTATACTGACACTGTAGGTCAGATCACGCCTGTTTGTAGCTACAAGGTCTAAAATGTGTCCTTTGCGTATGGGATATCGAACTAGCTGCTCAGTGTAGTTTTCGGAAAATGTGTTTAGAACTACGTCACAAGACTGTCTGGCTATACCGTCTGCAGTGAATCTTCAGTCGTCCCACTCTATACTCGGTAGTTCTAAGTAGCCTCTAACTAATACAACATGATCGGGGTACTTTCGCGCTACAGAACGTAAACTTTCTTTCACTGATTCTACAACTGTAACGGCGTAATCAGATGAGCAGTAAAAAATTCTACGGTTAACTTAAGTTACTAACATCCAGATAACCTCGCATTCACATAAAATTTCGAACTCGATAGAAACAACACTCCCTCTCCTATGGTATCTAATCTGTCTTTTCGATATACGTTCCATGTCTCGGTAAATATTGCTGAGATTTCTACTCCGGGTTTCATCCAGCTCTCGGTTCCAAGCGTAATTAGTTGAGTGCCATAGATTCCTGGAGGACGCTAAATTCGAGAGCATCGTTACGAATGCTTCACTGCTAAAATTTTAACATTCGAATTGTCTTTACTTTGTGCGAGATCTGATTTCACTCTCTGCATATCGACTGGAGAGCGTTCATTAGAATACTTCAAACCATCACCGAGCCTAAAAAAAAAAAACATGTACGCACCACAAGCATTCTGCTACCCAAGTAGCTGCTTCCGCTGCGTAGTGCACCGATGACCTATTAAGGAGAATCCTACACTTCTGCACCCCATAACGCAAGTCCCAAAATCTTCAGACAGGATGGTCAGAGAATCGACGGAACCTCTGGTTTAGACCCTCTACTTGGATCCAAACAGGCAGACCTCTGTCAATTCTGGGTATGACACTGCAAATTGCGAGCTCTGCTTGCATCCAGCGTGCAAGGCAAGCAGTCTTCACCGCTTCCTCCAGCCGCCGGTATGAATTGAGGCTGTTTTCAGAACAGCGACAGGTATCATTGGCGTTGACATGAGCCACAGCTTGAAGATGACTACACAATGCACATTCAACAGCCGCAGGCAGGCCCTTCTCCACATCTTGAATGAGACCCCCATCAGACAGACCAAGTGGACGTTGGACTTCTTTCCAGGTCTTTGTGCTATTTCCCAAGAGGCTCCATAAGGATGGTAGCGTTAGAGCTCCCAGTAACTAGTAGACCTCTCTCCCGTTTGCCTACATGGACCCTGCTGAAGGAGCGACCACTTGTCCACTCACATTGTGAACGGGCAAGGCCACACGGCCGGTCACCACATCGACTCTCCACCTCGAGTGAAATGAGCCCGGCTCCCTCGCACCAGATAAGACCCTATGCAGCAGAGCTTGTGGGCGAAACAAACGGCATGTGAGGTGCCCCATGCAGCGCGCCAGTTTCTTTGCCTCCGCTACAGCCTGCAAATGACTGATCGCGGCCGACAGCGTCTCCAGCTGCTCGCTAACTGCGGCCAGCTCCTCCTGCGTCTGCACACAGCATGTACGGCCTCTATCCACCCCACTACTAAAATTTAAAAGATAATAACAGGTAAACGAAACAGATGAAAACGAGCCGTGTTTCTACCAACTGGGGCTCAACATCGTCAAACCATCCAACTGTGGCGCTACAAGCGGCGTAAATCTACATTACTAAAATTACGATACAAACAAAATGTGAACAAGAAAACAAAAGTTATTGTCGGTGGTGTCTAACACAGGTAAACACACACACACACACACACACACACACACACACACACACACACACACACACACAAAAATAAGAACTTAAAACTTCTTTATTATAACGTTCTATAAGACGTGAATCGGTGTGTTGCTTAGGCATTTTACAACTCCCTAGCCAGCCGAAGTGGCCGTGCGGTTAAAGGCGCTGCAGTCTGGAACCGCAAGGCCGCTACAGTCGCAGGTTCGAATCCTGCCTCGGGCATGGATGTTTGTTATGTCCTTAGGTTAGTTAGGTTTAACTAGTTCTAAGTTCTAGGGGACTAATGACCTTAGCAGTTGAGTCCCATAGTGCTCTGAGCCATTTGAACCATTTTTGAACAACTCCCTAAAACAAGACAATCTTCTTTTGTCTCTTGTGACGTCAGAGGACATATGTATCTGAAGCTAACTGTTATAACCAGGAATAACACAATAACCTCTTCAGTCTGGTTTATTAAATCACAAATCACTTTTTAACAATTATGTTAGCCAAGCGTCTACCCAGACTCACACTCAGAAGTAATGCAGAATTAAAGTTCGGTTATACCAATGTCAGAATGTGCATGGTGGGGTGCACGTCCCGTAATTATTCCCAAGTCCAGTGAAGTTCAGTCTCTCCAAGTGAAGTCGCAAGATTTTCCGCCGAGCAGCCAGGTAACCTCGAGTGGTGCGGCGAGTCATCCACAAGCAGCTGGAACACGGCGTACTGCACTTGCCGCTGAGCACTGTCGTTTGCGGCGGCGGCCGCGTTTATATAAGGCTTGCTAGTTAATGAAGCCGTCGGCTGGGGTCGCTGTTTTCCAGGGAAAACCAATCACAATGTTTCCTGGCGTAGCCAATTGCTGTGTGCTGACAAACGCGCGCGCGAAGGCGGCCAGCGATGGTAGCCGCGAGCCGCCCGGAGAAGTGCGGCCAGCGATGTATTTCTCGGCCACGTAAGGGAGCGTGCGTGTGAAGACGGCCAGCGATGTATTTGGCGGCCGCGTACTGGAGCGCGTTGTTCGGTGTTTGTTAGAAGTGGTGTATACCACACCAACCTTATCGATGTCAAAACACTCACTAACACACACCAAAACACCATATGGCAGAGCAACCTGCTCCCACATCACCCCCTTCTCAGTAAGACGGTCACAATTCACTGTACCACGTCCACTAGTCTTGCGGTAAATCGAATTACGCCACCCGATCTTGATGTTCGTGGTTTTTTATCTTCAGGTTGTTTGTCCTGGGGTGTTGGTTAAACTGGAGTGTCTTCCGGCAATCTAACGTCTTCGTTCAGCAAATATGCAGGTTTCAATCGGTCGATAAAATGTTTTTTACTTGGTCTTTAAGTTTGAGTCCAAAAAATTTTGGTGTTCTTTCCATGACTTCGTATGGGCCTTCATATGGAGGTCCTAACGACTTTTTAATCCTGTCAACCCTTACAAATACGTTTGTTGACATGCTGAGGTCCTTGTATACGTGTGGTGTCTGTTTTACTTTGTGAGCCGGCCGGAGTGGCCAAGCGGTTCTAGGCGCTACAGTCTGGAACCGCGCCCGCTACGGTCGCAGGTTCGAATCCTGCCTCGGGCATGGATGTGTGTGATGTCCTTAGGTTAGTTAGGTTTAAGTAGTTCTAAGTTCTAGGGGCTGATGACCTCAGCAGTTAAGTCCCATAGTGCTCAGAGCCATTTGAACCATTTTTTTACTTTGTGAGCTATTTGTATAGGTTTCAGCTGGTTCATAGGCCGATATTCTTTTAGTTGTGAAACAAATTGGGGTAAGTCTGAATCCCTTTTTGTTCCGTCTTCTTGAAAAAATTTGCCAAGTATCCTGATGGATGAACGATAAACCATTTCTTCTATCGTAGCATTTGTGTTTTCTCTGATTGAGCAACGAAGACCAAGAAGGATTACAGGCATTGTTTGAGTCCATTTCGTAGTTGAATGTGAACGGATTGCTGCTTGAAGTTTGCGATGAAATCATTCTATTTTTCCATTGGATTGAAGACGATATGCAGTAATTTGAGTTTGATTACAACCACATATTTTTGATAGTGTTTGAAATAGCTCTGAATTAAATTGTCTTCCGCGATCGGTTACTATTTGATAAGGTGTGCCAAATCTAGTAATCCAACAATTGATGAAAGCTTGAACTACAGCTTCTGCTTGTATATCCCGAAGTGGTATTACCTCTGTTCAGTTCGTAACTCTATCGATGCGTGTTAAGCAATACGTATATTCATCTGAAGGAGGCATTGGCCCTATCAAATCCAGATGAATTACTTTAAAACGTTCATCAGTGTCGGGAAATTGTCCTTTTGGTGAATGCACATGTCGTGATACCTTGTTTTTTTTTTTTTTTTTTTACTAGCATTACATGCTCGTGACCAGTTTGCAATGTCCTTTTTCATATTCATCCAGTAATCATTTTTACAGTTGTCTTGATACCTGGATGAGCCAAATTATGATAATGTTGAAAAATAGCATAACGGAATTGTTCAGGAATATAAGGTCGAATACTCTGTGTCGAGACATCGCACCACAATTGCTTTCCTGTCTGAGTCAAATAGTATTTTAATTCAAGCGAAGTATTATTGCCACATTGCACTTGAAGCTCTTCGTCTTTTTCTTGTGCTTAGGCTATCTCTTCATAGTTAATTGGAACCAATTCTTCAAGCCTTGAAAAGCTGTCAGCCACAACATTTGCTTTACCAGAAATATGTCGCAAACCTGTTGAAAACTGAAATATACTGGAGATAACATAATTGGATTGACGTTGCTTTCTCATTCTTCTGCTTGAATGCATATGTTAGAGGGGCATGATCAGTATAAATAACAAAGTCTCTACCTTCTAACAGATATTTGAAATAACTGACAGCCATATATATTCTAAGTAGTTCTCTGTCATATGTGGAATACTTTTTCTGTGCATTCGTGAACTTTTCTGAAAAGAATCCAGTAGGTTTCCATTGCTCATCTTGCCACTGTTGCAGCACAGCACCAGCTGCAAAATCGAATGCATCCACAAATAATGCGAGTTGGCTGTGCAAACCCGGAAATGTTAAAAGTGTTGCATTCGCGAGATCTTTTTTACATTTTTGGAACTGAGCAATTGCCTCTTCTATCCAGTCAATATGTCTTCTGTCATTTTTAGTTGTTCCTTTTAGGTAGCCATTCAACAAAGCTTGGTTTTCTGCAGCACGTTCTAAATATCTACGATAAAAGTTGATGATTTCTAAAAATTTTCCAAGTTCGCGAACAGTTTCAGGTCGCTTGTAGTTCCTGAAGCTGTGATTAATTGTCCCAAGAATGTCAGTTCTTGCGCTCCAAATACGGATTTTGCAACATTTATTACTAGACCATACTGATACAATTGTTTAAAGAGTAAATTTAGATGCTCAGTATATTGTTCGGGAGATTCTGATGCTGTTAAAATATCATCCAGATAGGGAAAGCAGAAATCCAACTCTCTCACAACTTCGTGTATAAACCTCTGAAATGTGCTAGGTGCATTTCGAAGTCCGAAGTGCATATAATTAAATTCATACAGACCAAAAGGAGTATTAACCGCTGACTTTGGTTTGTCTTCTTCGGCTACAGGGATCTGATAATGCGCTTTTAGTAGGTCAATCTTGGAGAATGTCTTCTTATTCTGAAGCATCAAATTTACGTCATCTACTCGAGGGACTAGATACTGGTCTGGGAGAGTCCTGTCATTAAGACGACGATAATCTCCACAAACTCGCCACTGACCGTTGGACTTCATAATAAGGTAAAGCGAACCTATTGTGATTATGATGGACGTATAATACCATTATTCAGCAGAAACTGAAATTCTTTCTTAGCGATTTGCAATTTATGTGGGCCCAACCTACGAGCTTTACTATACACCGATGGACCACTAGATGTAGTGATATAATGCTGTACTTTATGCTTTAACACCTTTGGTATTATAGATGGTTTTGTTTGCTCAGGAAATTTCTCTAACAGCTTTGAATACTGACATTTTGCATAGAGTGAACTTACTGAATCGTTAGCATCCACAGCGGTTACCTCTGCGGAAATTTTTAACTTACAAGGGAACCTCCCCATCGCACCCCCCCCCCCCCCTCAGCCTCAGATTTAGTTATAAGTTGGCACAGTGGATAGGCCTTAAAAAACTGAACACAGATCAATCGAGAAAACAGGAAGAAGTTGTGTGGAACTACGAAAAAAATAAGCAAAATATACAAACTGAGTAGTCCATGCGGAAGATAGGGAACATCAAGGGTAGTGTGAACTCAGAAGTGCCGTGGTGCCGTGGTTAGCGTGAGCAGCTGCGGAACGAGAGGTCCTTGGTACAAGTCTTCCCTCGAGTGAAAAGTTTACTTTCTTTATTTTCGCAAAGTTATGATCTGTCCGTTCGTTCATTGACGTCTCTGTTCACTGTAATAAGTTTAGTGTCAGTGTTTTGCGACCGCACCGCAAAACCGTGCCATTAGTAGACGAAAGGACGTGCCTCTCCAGTGGGAACCGAAAACATTTGATCGCAAGGTCATAAGTCAACCGATTCCTCCACAGGAAAACACGTCAGATATATTCTATATGACACTGGTGACGGCATGACAGGAACATGTTGTCGACCCACCTAACTTGTACACTTGGCGAATGGGTAAAAAGATTCTTCTACAATGCTCGATTTAGGTTTTCTTGTGGATGTGATCATCACTCCCAAAAAAGTGATGAAAACATAAGAGTTTGTCACATAAACTGCAACAAATGAATGCAACAGTTTCACAGTCGCACAGTTTTCCCTGTGCTCTGTCAAAACATATGTTTTTAACGTTTTCAAATTTTTCCGTGTGTAGACCGTCAAATCGTGCATATGTCCAAGCAAATCTGAACATGTCCTGGAATTTTGGAGAGCGAAGTTGATTATGTGTGAGTGCCTGAACTCTGATAATTGACACACGACCACGTAAACAATACTGCTCTGTGTACCTGTGCAGCTTCGCAAAATCATAGAATCTTTTCACAAAGTATTTCACTTGCCGAAAACCAAACACATCTAACGGTTGCACAAGAGGTGTGCAACCTGGAGGAATGTTAATCACGTCTGCTCCCACACTAAAATTGTCTGAAAACAAAAAAAAAAATATACTTTTCACTCCAGGGAAGACTTGAAACATGGACCTCTCGCTCCACAGTTGCTCACGCTAACCACAGGACCACGGCACTTCTAAGCTCATACTATACTTGAAGTTCCATACCTTCCACATGGACTACTCAGTTTGTATATTTTGCTTTTTTTTCATAGTTCCACACAACTTCTTCCTGGTTTCTTGATTGATCTGTGTTCAGTTTTGCAGGTAGGTGTGGCCGTGCGGTTAAAGGCGCTTCAGTCTGGAACCGCGTGACCGCTACGGTCGCAGGTTCGAATCCTGCCTCGGGCATGGATGTGTGTGATGTCCTTAGGTTAGTTAGGTTTCATTAGCTCTAAGTTCTAGGCGACTGATGACCTCAGAAGTTAAGTCGCATAGTGCTCAGAGCCATTTTTGTGTTCAGTTTTTCAAGGCCTATCCACTGTACCAACTTATAACTAAATCTGAGGGGGGTGCGATGGGGAGGTTCCCTTGTTAGTAATATTATCTGTAAGCTTTTTATTTTTCAGATCTATGAGTAAACCAAAATGATGAAGAAAATCGGCTCCCAATATTCCTTTTGATACATCAAACTTATGCTTAAGACCTAAATCAGTGGTTAACAGCTTTGACCCATAAGTTTTTATTTCAGAACCATTTGCAGCATAAAGACTAAAGTCAGATGGTTCAAGGTTCTTAGTTTTTGCCACTGGTATAACAGACAAATCTGCACCGCTATCTACCAGATAAGATCGTCCACAAGTTCTGTCTTCAACAAATAATCGATATTGGCGGCTTACTGTCGTAACTAGAGTAAAACATTCAGCCCCTCATGCTTCTACCCTTCCTTGTTTTCCTTATTTTTCCATTGGCAAGGTTGTACACACTTTTCAGGTTTACACCATGTGCCAAATTTGAAGTGTTAATAACAATATTTACCATTTTTTAACCGTGTTCTGTTTCTACTTCTGCTGCGCGACTTGGATCTATGTGATTCTCGAAGCGTCTTAACTTCATTTTCTAAGTCTTTAATTTTTACAAGAAGATGTTGGACTGGTAAGGATGTGGAAGGAACTGATTGGGATGAGGTAATTTCAAGCTCCTCAGCATATTGCATCTCCACTACACGATCGGCCATCTGTGCGACTTTCTCCGTCGTTTCTTCCTATATTACTAATATACTTCGACTATTACTAGGAAGTTTATTGAGCCCCAATGTTTTTGAAGAGTTTTCCGACAAGTTGGTCCCAGCATAGTTTCGCATTTTTCGTAATGACTGGCGAGGTTTCACATCACCAAGTTCCAATCCACTCAACAGTTTTTTTTTTATTTTACGCTCTTCATTTTCCTTGAAAATTGTTTAAGAGTCGTTCTTTTGCCAGCGAATATTTGTTATTTTCATCACTGGTTACCAGATCCCAGATGTTTTCGACATATTTCGGTTCAAGCTGGTCCAGCAGATAATTGAACTTAGTTGCCTCCGTTGCTACGGTAGCGATTGTAAACCGAGCCTCGGCTTGGCAAAAGCAAATATCGGGCTTTTCTACCCAAAAAGGAGGGAGCTTTACGCTTACCTTATTGATTTCAGGAGCACTCACAGGAGTGTCCCCGTCAAGTCCACTTCCTGATTGCATTTTGAGTGTTTTATTGAACACCGTCTGCGCCGAATTCAAGCAGATTCCGCGTTGGACAATTCGCCAATAATTACGTTGCAGGGTTTCTTTTGCTGTCTCGCCGGTCACGTCGGGGTCACCAATTTCTCGGTGGTGTCTAACACAGGTAAACACACACACACAAATAAGAACTTAAAACTTCTTTATTATAACATTTTATAAGATGTGAATCGTCGTGTTGGTTAGGCAACGATACATTTTACAACTCTCTAAAACAAGACAATCCACTTTCGTCTCTTGTGTCGTCACAGAACATATATCTCTGAAGCCAACCTTATCGATGTGAAAACACTCACTAACACACACCAAAGCACCATATGGCAGAGAAGCCTGCTCCCACACTGTCTCTAGTGTTTTTTAGACGGCGCTCTCATTTGGAGACTATGAACGTAAGTGTAGAAGTAGATGCTAGTTTAACACAACTTCCATACTAGCATACTTAAATACAGACCAGAAGATCATCATCATTGTTTGAAACTATTAATCATACGCTATTGCTGTAACCAAAAAGTGGTCTAAAAGACCCATTTCACATTTCTGATAAAAGAGTTTTATTGTGGTTCTTAGTCCTCCAGTGCAAATAAATATCCCATGCTAAAGAGACCTCGCTCTGACTGTTGGACAGAGGAATTCAAATATATTTATATATAGGGTGTTTGTCTTCACTTGAGACAACCACGTACCTAGGAAACGAAGCATCATACGTGACACGAAGGTTTACATTTACATCGTAAATGAAATGTAGAATCAAATGCATTGGTTGTTAATTGCAAAACCCACCACGAATTGAAAATAATGGTGTGAGTAAACCCAACGTACTTTTTGGCGAAGAATCCGAATATGCAATAAAAATGGGGGGGGGGGGGGGGGACAAATTTGAAAATCCAAAGTTGTCCCCGCCCATGCAGGAAGCATGGTTAGGGGGTGGCCAGTTGTAGCAGAGACAAATGTCCCCTTCACTAGTATTAACTTTTCACCTCGAAATTTTTTTTCGTACGATGCATCGTTTTCGAGATATTTAATTGTCTCAAGCCAAAAAGTCAAAACAAATACCCACTATATTCTTTGAAAGGTCTTGCATCCACATGGTGAATATAAGAGAAATTTTAGATTTTAGCAGATTTTGTCCGAATTTCTGCAAAAACGTAGATTCTACTGGGAATTATGAGGAACAGAAACTTTAATCAAAGGTAGCAATCAGTCACTGTCACTGCCCGGCTTTTGAAGCACGCCATCGACTTAAGTTTAACAATTATTAAATTTCTCAGTGTCCAGTACATAGAGAAGTGTTCCAATCAAATACAAGAAAACAGAAGATATCAGTGAGGTTATGGAATAAGTCTCATGAAAGTATGTACAGTGCTAAAAAGATGTACTGACAGTCCCTGTAGAAGAGGACTATTGTCATGCTACAATATAACTTTTAAAAAACTGGGCTATTATTTTAAATAACTACTATTCAATTGTGCACTCCAAATGCAATTTTGG
This sequence comes from Schistocerca americana, assembly GCF_021461395.2. Taxonomy (NCBI): domain Eukaryota; kingdom Metazoa; phylum Arthropoda; class Insecta; order Orthoptera; family Acrididae; genus Schistocerca; species Schistocerca americana. The sequence continues at coordinate 345,808,415 of NC_060130.1, forward strand.
ACCGATTTTTGAGTTCATTATTTAATTCCATAAAAAGTTTTATAAAGTTTCTTATGTAAAATACTGATGAGATTAAATAATGAAAAGAATTTTAGTTTGGCACGTCCACTTCCAAATTCCTCTCTTTTCATGGCGATTAATTTGTATATTATGGCGGTCCATAATTATAAATAAGCGGAATTTCTTTTGGAAGTCTTTTTGTTGTAACAATTCTGACATTCCGCTCCTTTTCACATTCGTCAGACATCAGCAAAAACACCCTGTGAGTGCATTAGCGTCTATAGAATAAATGACTGTGGTTAGGAGTGGACCCTTGTTCTATGACAGAGCACATCGGTGTTTGGTTGTACACAGTTTGTTTAATTTCAGAATTATTCTCAAAGAAGTACACGAATTTACGTAGATTGTGACATGACACTTACAGGACAGTTGTCAATATAACGCGTTATGCTCTGTTTAGTAGAAATAACTATGAACACAACAATATCAGATTTAAATAGAAGGTTCTCTACACAATTTTTCTTACTACTACACCGTGAAGTTGGCCAATATTACGACAAATCATTCGATTCCGGTTCTAAGTTCGGTACTATTTAGGATGACAATCAAGTGTACGGAGGATGGCTTGTTTTTGTGACAAGATGAGCAAAAGATTACTCAAGGTAGCTCGAGTTCACAGTGGACGCAAGCTGGTGAACCAACAAGTTTACGCGTCTGCCAGCGGAAATTACCTTTTAGTTGAGATGTGCTGTCAGCTGCATAGCTGCTCTCGCCCTCTGAAAATCCTATAAAAAGCTAATCAAAATCTTTACTTATTTTATCAGCTGAAACTGTCCTATGTTTCTCGTTAGGCGAGAATACGTGCACTCATCTCTAGTCTGGAAAATATGGAGATATACACGTTCATAGACGGTGCAGTGTGTGCATAGATGGTGCAGTGTGCACACTTCAATGCCGTCTCAGTTCTCGCAAGAACAATTAACTATGTGGCTGTTTCGTTTCTGTTATCGGAGCTCACTGACTCTTCAGCTAATTTCTAGCTGAATGTCAGCCAAAGTGAACGCAGTGTTCACACAAAATTGCTCTTTTGGCGTCTTACAGAGCGTGATGCACCCTGTTCTACATTTGACGCTGGTTCAGAGGAGAGTCCCCGAAGTTTTCGGTCTTGTGTCTTTTGTAGCAAACTGTCCCCCACCTGTTGAAACATCCCCTTAGAAAAATTAATGAATCACTGTGCTGATAAACCTCGTACATTATTTGATTTTCAAACACAAAAATCTTCGTTACTCGAACTACTGCAATACAGCGAGCGGCAATACTGCCAGCTAAATAAAAGATTCTAACTACTGAAGGCACTAACTACTGATAGGCATAGATAGCAATTGAAAGATTTTGATAGAGAACAAACAATGTATTTACCTTAATAGTGTTCAAAAGTCATAATATATATATAGCAGTTCATGACATCCAGTCTTACAAATTTAATGTCTCTGATGGACACACGTCCAGATCATCCGCTCTCAAAACTCCGCCATTTCTTTCCCTACATCCACCACTGCTGGCGGCTCACCTCCAACTGCGCAACGCTACGCGCTGTTAACAGCCAACTGCCCAACACTACAATAGCATATATTACAACAATGCCAACCAGCCACAGACTGCACACAGCACATCCAGTGATTTTCATACAGAGCGCTACGTGGCGTTACCAATATAAAAACCTAAACAGCCTACTTACACTGTGTCCTTTCGTGATTCACGTAATGGCTTTTTCAAACCAATGGAAGCATTCCTTTCATCTTGTGGAAACTAGCTCTGCCAATCGCAAAGGGCCTACCTTTAAACTGCGTCGAAATACCACAGTTTTCTACTCCTTCCGAATTTATTTCCGCCAATTGGACATTTTGTGCCTGGTCCTGATGCCTGAAAGCTACATGCATACATAACCAGCGTACCACGAACATTTCACGTGTCGCTGGTCTGTTTGTATCCATCTGGAAATTCCCCAACTCAGTTTTCTAAAGAATTTCTCTGTCTCAAGCAGCGCTGGCCCGTTACCTGCTCTCCTCATTGTATCACCCAGCGCGTTTGTTGCCCCTCTCACCATGGATCACCAACCGCTTTTTAGAAGAATTTCATTGTACTTGAGTCATGACGGAGCAACTCGCGTGTGCCTCCAAACTAAAACGTTTCCTCTAGCAGCTTTTTTCACCTTTTGCTCACTGACATGCAGGATTTGGTTTCTGTGTGTTAATACTGTCGAATTGAGTGTCAGCACTTTGCATTACATACTGTGCATTTTGATAGGGATATCTGCTCATTAACACCAAAGTATGTAAGGTGATATCTTCATCTACTTATTAAAATGTATAATGTCCCATGTAAGGTGTGAACTTGACATCGATTCAAGCTGCCACCTTACATATCCTCCTCCTTCCGTGTTCAATTTTGCACTGGATCGATCAACGGTTGAGAAATTGATATAAGTCAGTGCAAAATTTTTATCAGCTGCTGACTGTAGCAATTGTTATATATATATATTGCCCAATTCTCTATTTTAATATGGCATAATCAAACAGTTGCTCTTTCAGTCTCTTTTTGTAATTTTTTTCACCACAACTGATTTACTTTAAAGAGTATGAGGTGGAGATTCCCATTGCCCATGCAATTCTGAATCCTTAGATGTCCCTTGTGTGAGTTGGTAGCATGTTGGACATTAGAATGTAAATGGAGTAGATATTCGTGCAATTGACATGCTATGTATGGTAAAGCAGGAGGAGACCTGAGTTGAGCAGAATTATGAAGGTGAAACTTGATATTGGTAATGAGAGTGGCTTTCTGGAATGGGATTGTGTTAGTATCAAAATTTGTATTAGTTATAAAGAGTCCAATTGTGGAGAGGTTATTAGCTATTGTGAAGTGAAGACTAGTAAATAGACACTTGAGTGACCCTTGGTTATTTAAAAAAAATTAAGGAATGTTTATATTGTCTGGTTATTTTGTTTGTTGTGGCTTAGTGTAAGACAATTTACCCTTTGAGATGTGTAATGGAGGTAGAAAGGTGTAGGAAGTACAGTCTCTTAATATTTAGAGTACGAGAAGAAATGATATAGTGGAGACATGTAATGTGTGTGCGAGAGAGTGGGTGAATTAGTTGTTATATGCATGATGTGAAGGTTTCTGAAAATAACATGTTTGTACTAATTTTCTGATGGAATACTATTATTTAAATAATATGAAGCCTTTTCTAGTTTATGGTTTCTATATTTTAATTTTAAATTTAAACTAACTAGAGATTCTCTATAAATTTGTACCACTCATAATTTTTAAATCTGAGACTGATTCTGTTTTTGACATAAGGACTTATGTCAAATGATGATGTATAGAAGTTGAGGAAACCTTCATTTAAAATTATCTTCCCCTTTTTCAATACTTATATTTCAGTCTCAGTCTTAGCTTAGCTTCTATGGCAATTATAATTCAAGAAAGTTTCATCTCTTACAATAGTTTATTACTTTATCTTATACTTAACCACACCCTTCTCTTAACTTTACAAGCACAATCCCATTCACAAACGTATTTATATCCCCCAAAATTCTAAAACTTATGCATTATTACTTTACAGAAGAATTAAATTATTGACTTTTAGAAAAATATTTAATTGCTAATCCTACTAATTATCTTGTAAATATTACATCAGCATCATCAAATTGCAAAACCCTTTTTTCCATATTACCTATATTTTAACAAATGCATGACATACTAAAATCTTAGTCTCCAAAGTAAATATCAACATTTGGTTTTCTTAACTTAGGTGTGTTGTAAAAAATATGAAATACAAGAAAATATTATTGATCTGTCAAGATTAAAACTCAAAAGTATTGTTAACAAAATCTGTTTCTTGTACAAAATTCTTTTAAATTTAATATTTTTAAGAAATAATAAACTCTGTGTGTTCATAGTCTTTTCTTTTCAGTTTAATCTGATACTAGTCTGTCACAGACAGTCTTTTTATATATAACTTCAATGTGATTCATTGAAGTTGTCATCCTCATCTTCACACGCCTCGACGTTTCTCCTCTGAGTATTCAATGGTGGTCAGCAGATAGAGCGATTGCAGAAGGTTTGAGTGTATTGTGAGTGCTTGGCTGCCTTTGTTCCATTCTTTACATACCCAAGGCGAAATTATATTAGAGATCTATCATTAGCAGCATAAAACTTATATTCTTCATCAGATCTCGAATATTTATGCCAATCCATCGTTGTTTTCCATACGAATAGTCATCTCCCATCTTCGGTGTGACATCTGAAAGTGTTGCAATTTTCCATAGGAATAACAGATATTTGTATTGCTGGAACAGTTAAAATAGGATTCCTTGATGGTAGGTAGATGCAATAATGGTCTTGTATGGAAGGGATTTAGAAACGTTTCTTGATTTCTTCTGGTCCAGGTCTTCTTTCTTCCTAATCTTCTGTATTGAATGTTCTTTTCTTGTTGCATCTTGCTGTCTTTTCACTTGTGCCTTCATTCTTCTCTGGACTGGGAATTGGGGTTTAAGACCTGCTTAACCTCATTATTGTATAATCTGTTCTTATGGTATTTTCTTTCAAATCGTTCTGTATCCTTTATTGTATCATAAAATTACATTGAAATCCAGACTTTTAGCTGCTGACAGGTGTTGATAAATGGGAACAGTTGAAAATGTGTGTCCCGACTGGGACTCGAACCCAGGATCTCCTGCTTACAAGGCAGATGCTCTGTCCGTTTGAGCCACCAAGGACACAGAGAATAGTGTGATTGCAGGGACTTATCTCTGGCACACTACCCGTGAGATCCACATTCCCAACTTAATGTCCACACGCTACATTTGTAGTTCCCCTACCGACTATAATCATTACTTGTGGCAGTCAATCTACTGATTCCCATAAGAGTTCAGGCAATGTGAGTGCATCTGCACTGAAGATCATTGGCCTGTAAACCTTATCTATATGAAGATGGTATCTGTTGTGACATGCGGTCGCAACTTGAGATACCGATCACGGATCTGCCACCATTCCCTCTGCACTGTCATTTCGTTCAGTTTCGTGACTTGCATTAGATACATTTTGTTGTACATCCATTTCTATCCTATCAAGTTCTTTGGTTTGCCCTATATGCAATGATCTACATCCTTTCGCCATCTCAGACCATCTAACTAACCTCTGTCTTTCACGATTTGTGTGAACCTGAGCTCTAGTCAACATGAAGCTATACGACCTGACACGTCTCCAAAATATCATAGACACAACACATCATTAGCACCGCCATCTACAGTTTGTGGGTATTCAAACCATCTCTACAATGCCATGAATAATTTCATGGACGCCAGAAAGGTTATGCACAAGCTACTTTTACAGAAAACACAAAAATTTTTATTTACTCATTAATACAACCTTTTCTACTCTGTGGATCACACATTTACAGTAATCTGACCACTATGCAGACACATACATTGAGTAACCTTGTCACTTTCTTGTTTTTCAAAAAACACTTTTTGTTAATACCAAATTTTAATTTCTCTTTCTAATTTGACTAATTGCCATCGTGGCAGACCAACTGTCATCCTGGCAGGGTCGCCATTATCTGATACTCCACTCTTTTCACATTCATCAGTCATCAGCAAAAACACCCTTCGTTTGTATTTAAAATAAAGCATTTGTTTATTTCGCTTTCGAATTTCACACTAAAATGCTCAGTGGCCGCGCAACCTCTCACAGCGTCAGTAGTTGGTAAGCTATCTGTCAGATGATTGGATCTTTAGACATCTTGTACAGCTTCCACATATCTCGTTAATGTATACGGTTACCTGAATATTGTTTTCCTCAGCTTCATGAACTCAGGAACCCGCGTTCGCGGACAGGAAGTATTTTATTGGTGCTGCTGAAATGAGGTATGGAGGATATCTGCATCCCAAAAAATCCAACTCACTCCAGACTGCCAATATTTCATTCTACATTCTATTGAACGTCTTAACGGTTTTGCCAGCTCAAGTATCACGCTTTTGAACGGACGCCGTTGGTACTTTCAGGCCACGATTTAGAGGTGAAGGGCAACTCAGTTTATATAAACTGTCTGTTGAAACAGCCGAAACAGTCCATACAAAACAATTACGTCTACGTCTTTTACTTGTGTATACTATTATCATTGTCTCCATTCTTTGTTGTATTCGGTGTCCTGTATTTTGATCGTCCGTCAAATCAGTGTGTCACTTTTGTTTTCATATTCTAAAGCAGATGTAATAGAAATTGCTGTGTGACAACGAAGTAAGACTAGGTTGACAACGAGGCAAAGTGGTCAGCGCCTTTTTTGTATCACTCCTACTAGCCCCATCAGCAACTATGCCAAGTGTCTTCAAGGGAAAAGTGAATAGTACTTCATCAAGCACTACCAACTAGTTTCCAGCGTATGCTCATTCACTGCGGTTCACTGTCGCTGTGGGTTGTATACCCACTGCAAAATGAAGATGTAATAAATGTTCATATAATACCCTAGTGCTTATTAAAAAGGTAAGTCCTTAAATAATTACTGAATAAAAAGCCAGATTTGTCAGTTCATTGCTAAAAGGCTCTTATTTCTCAGAATTCGGAAGCTATTAGTTTCCTTCCTACTGAATATAAAGATACTAATTTTGTTGTATAATATATGCTGTATAGTTCACTGTTTATGTAAAAAAATGCTTGTTCTAGTGCCAACAGTTTTATTTTAAAACACGTTTTTGCTTTTTCTCGAAACAAGGCTGTATCGAAAGAAATGACTATATCATATCGCTTTGTATCGCAACATGACCTACTGATATTTTAGACACATACATCCAAACATCTATCCTTCCAAACCGGTGTCTAATATTTCTTATGAATTGAGTACTGACAGTTGACGATAGCTGTGTAGTCCTTTTGGAGGGGCAGGTACATTTGTGAGAATTTCGAGTACTAAACAAGAGTAGCGCTGTGCATGAGACTGAGAATTATGGCGATTAGATTTCAAATGAGAAAGTGAGATTTCTAGCACTATATGTTGCTCGTTCTCTAAACTTTACAAAGCTTTAAAAAGAAATCTTTGCCACTATTCGTTACATGAACTGCCCCGTTTGAGAAGTTCGGGGCTGTCAGTGTCTGTTCTCTTGCGAGGAATGTACCCTCCTACACAGCGAAACCTCACAATCGTTGCAGAAGAAAGAACCAGTTTAAATGGGATAGAAAAAGTAGCAGTTGCTTACCTCGTTCGGCGATCTTACACGCCTAACAATCAGTCATGTTTCTGAAAATGAATTATCGGGCTCAACAAGAATACGTATGATCATAGACGGAAAATGAAAGACAGAAAAGCCAGACGAAGGTTGCCGTAAGAGAGGCATTTAATTATTAAATCCTGAACACCCAAAAAGATGGACTACGCTGACCAGCGATGCCCATTGCCCGCCGGTGGTAGGGCCAGGGCCGCTTTAACCCTTTCACGCCGGCGCCGTGATTGTTGCGTCCTGTGCTGTGGATGAACGCTAGTTTCGCCCGACCGTGCCCGCTGTACGGCAATTTTTTCGCGCTCCCCGCGGCGCTACCCTGTCCTGCTTTCACACTCGCAGTGTTACCGCAATTATTCGGGAAAATATTTATACAAATCACACATGTTTTTGACATTGTGTGTCGTGTCTGTGCACAAATCCAAGTCTGGGGAAGTCAATGGAACACCTGGAGTTGCACGTATACCTGATGTAGAAGCAGCTACGTTCGGTGCTTCATTTTCATCGTCAGATTCGGACGATGATTCGAGTTCACCTTCAAAGACACTATCCAGTATGAGAGAAAGAGCTTCCTCCACAGTGTATCACTTCTAGTAGAAACTGAGGTTAACAACACGTCACTTCAGATTAGAAACAAGGCCGAAAATGAGCAGTGCAACTGAAGCAAAACCGCTAGATGGTGCATAGGGCAAACTTCCACTCAAGTCGAGCGTAGTGAAGCGGAGAATGTGATGCGAGGCGGAACTGCTACAGCAGTCTACCGGCTGGGGGGCACGGGCGGCACTGGGCTGCTGCAGCAGTCCATCGGCTGAGCGGCACATTCGCTCCCGACTTCTATAGAAGTTCACCGTAGTAAAAGGGTTAAAATGCACGGCATACAAGTGGCCGCACAAGACCAAGTAAGCGCTGTGTAGTCCGACATAGATTTTGTTTTCTTTATTAAACGGATTAGGGTTAATGTTGTAGTAATTACTTCGACAGTGGTTTAGTTACTAGTTGACTGCCTACCTCCCAGTGACAAGGAGAGGAACTCGTGCCAGGTGGAGGATAAAAGTTGTAAATTGTATCGTAAAGTCATACCGACCACTGTAGATTTAAGATACGTAGTCATTGGTTAGTTCAGTAGTGTGACTCTTCGTGGTAGACTAAGTGTACTGTTAGATGTAAAAAAAATCTTCTCTTACTGTGAAAGGAAAGGTGGTTAGCTATGTCTCTCTCACACCACAAGCTTCCATTGTCCATTCATACATGCTGCTGCTCGCTATGTGCGAATGACACGAGCTGCCAACTGCATGGTTATAGTAGCTTCGTGACACCAAATTTGAGAAATTTCACGATAACTGTTTTACGTTTTGCAGTGTTACTGAGATCTCCGTGATTTTTCCCTCCTTTCTTAATTGAATCAGTTGTATTTGATTTCCTTCTGCACAGACGTTTGATTCATTCAGGATGACGATCAGTAGGTAAAACAAGAGAACGATGTTCCGAAATTCACTTTAAAAATATCATTTAACTACATAATTTATAAATGTAGTCTAATCAAAAATAGTATAACTCGCTAAATAACTGGAGAGATGGAGACAATGTAAAAAATTTCTTACTCTTGAATACAAGATGAATTACCTACAACTTGCACCGCAAATACTGCTGAAATCCAAAGCGCTGTTAATGTGCGGTTCTCAGTCAATGGATTGGTAGTCACAGATTGATACTGTTAGCCGATAAAGAGACTAATAATACTTATAAAGTATATTTTTATGCAGACATAAACTTTTTTAAATGAAAGGGTGCCTATTGACATTAATAGACTAAAAGTAGGGTAAATTAGAACGTCAGTGGTGTTTGTTGCAGGATTCTAGTTGAAAAATGGCTCTGAGCACTATGGGACTTAACATCTATGGTCATCAGTCCCCTAGAACTTAGAACTACTTAAACCTAACTAACCTAAGGACACCACACACATCCATGCCCGAAGCAGGATTCGAACCTGCGACCGTAGCGGTCGCGCGGTTCCAGACTGTAGCGCCTAGAACCGCTCGGCCAATCTGGCCGGCCCTTGAGTGCACTGCGACTTGCTAGTTCATTAGTGTGTGACAGTCCAAGCAGTAGGTCGTCAGTGGACAAAGGGATTTAACAAAGCAGAAAAAAAGCCAACATGCTCGTAGTATATGGAGACTGTAAGAAGAATGTAGTTCGTTCTTCTACGGCGTATGCGGCAAGATATCCCAATAGACATTAATCATCTCGGTAATTATCTATCAGTCTCTTCAACCTCTTGCGTGAAGTAACAGAAGGAACCAAGTGACGACAGGAGCGGAGGAAACGAATGTTTTTAATTCTGTTGCAGTTGATCCGCACGTTAGTTCTCATCCAATCGCATGAGGAACTGACGTGAGTCATGAAAGTGTCCTACGAAATCTCCATCGGCATACGTTTCATCCCTGCCTAATCTCTCTCCATCAAAAGGAGCATGGAAACGATTATGAGAATAGTGTTAACCCCTGTACATGGCCATTAAGACCAGATACTCCAGATGTGTCATGGATCTTGTTTAGTGATGAAGCCATATTGACCAATCATGGCCAAGGAAACCACCGAAAAATGCGCTATTGTTCCGTTCACAATCCCCATGGCTTCGTCAAGGGGAACGTTAGCATCCATGGAGTGTAAATGTGGGGTGTGGTACAGTGAACCGAACGTTCACAAGTATGCCAGCCTCCTAACAGACCTCCTTCCACGGATGCTAGAAGCTGTTCCTCTGCATACTAAGAAAAACCTGTTGTATAAACATGATGGCTGCCCGGTTTACGAAGTACTACAGCGTGTCTTCACGAATTGTTTCCAAGTCGTCGGACTGGACGCAGAGGAACTGTACCTTGACCGGCCCGGTCCCCAGATTTGACCCACGTAAACTTTTTTCTGTGGGCAAAGCTGGAAGACGCTGCCTACAGGGACATACCTAATACACCCGACGTATGCAACGACATATCACCACAGGCTGCTCGGGCATCTCCGCTGAAATACTAGCACGTGTACAGGAATCGTTCCATATCAGACTGGAAGCGTATATTGCTGCTGCCGGTGGTTATTTTGAACACAAGCTGTGATGTCAGTTGTCTCGTTACTGGTCAGAATCCACGTAACTAGCGTACGCACTTGTGTTATTCTTTAGTGTGTGTTACCACAAGTACTGCACAAGTGTCAGTGTGGGAACTCAGAATTCGGTATCTCGTAAACGACTCACACTAAAATACTGCAACAAATACCACTGATATTATAATTTACCCTGTTTTCGGTACGTTTTGGAAAGTGCATGTTTGCACAAAAAATGCATTTTATAGGTGTTGTTACAATCTGTTGACTGTCTAACAGTACGAGCCCCTGACTAATCTACTCTGTGAAAAACACATATTAATAGCATTTTTCATTTTCGCAATATCTGCGATGCCAATTTTGGGTGGTTCATCCTGTATAAATTCAAGTCGCCTCTTCTCGTCCACCTGTACATACAGTCTAATCTCAGAAACTGCTGTATTGATTCTTATCCGGTTTTGACTAATTGATAGACTGACTAATGAGGAAAGTTTCTGTGTGTAAGTTATAAATATTTCGTACAAGTTGTCTATATGATGATGAATTAAAGTTAAGATGTGAGAACTATGTCACTGCGTCCTAGCAAATATCCGCCATAACTCGTGAGAGCACCAGTGACTTGAGACAGAAGAGAGCGTATGCACAGTCGTACCAGGTGTTATGGTCTCATGGTAGCACATTTGGCTACAGTGTATGATGCTGTATGATCGAATCAATGGTGTGTCACTTTTTCCCATTCAGCCTTTTAACCTAGTATTCACCTATCAGTGATGTGGAGATTTGTGAGAAACGAAACATGGCTCGGATTCAACATTACACAGCAGCTCGCCTTTCACCAGTTTCATGACTGGTTAGGCATATGCAAGTCTCCTAACATGGATTGCAATCGTTTCAGAACAACTGCATGGCGAAAACACATGCAAGACGTAATATTGTGGTTTTCAATTAATTATGCATACAGTAAAACGCAGCATGGGATGCAGCTTTACTTCGTTCACATAAAGAGAGTTTAGCAGCATATGGCTCCACTTTCAGCTGTGTGCTTTCATTGAGACAAACATATATTCTAGCACGATTCTCTGCATTTTTTGGTTCAAAAATGGTTCAAATGGCTCTGAGCACTATGGGACTTAACATCTATGGTCATCAGTCCCTTAGAACTTAGAACTACTTAAACCTAACTAACCTAAGGACAGCACACAACACCCAGTCATCACGAGGCAGAGAAAATCCCTGACCCCGCTGGGAATCGAACCCGGCTGGCATTTTTTTTTTTTTTTATACTTTCGAATTACACAGAAGACTGGCTAACGAATCTCCAATGGCGAGAGAGAGATTTAGGTCTTTTAAAGATCATAAAGATATGGGCACGATCTGCTTGAATGGGATTAAGAAATTTCTTGCTGATAAATACACCAGATTTCGAACTACTTCTCATCCAGCTCACCGCCACCCTGACATACCTTGGCCTCACCCTCGACCGTCACCTCACCTGGACCCCTCACCTCCTGACCATCCAGAAGGAAGCCCATTCCCACCTCTGCCTCCTGAAACTCCTGTTTGGCCAAACATGAGGATTGTGCCCTTCCTCTATACTCCACACCTACAAATCCCTCATCCATCCTATCGTCTGTTATGCCAGCGTTGCCTGGATCTCCACATCCACGTGCTTTTACAAGGCCTTCCAAATCCTCAAACGCCATGCACTCCGCCTTGCCTTCCCTATCTGCCTTCCTTCCCCCACATGGCTCCTGTATGACCTCATCCCCTTCCCCCACCTCCTCCTTTTCCTCCAACATCCTTTACACTGTCCACAGGCTTGATCCCCTGCACCCCCTGGTTTGCCCCTTCCTCTCCATCCCCCACCCGTTGCCGCACCTCTATCGCTGTATCCCTCCCTCTCTCCACCTCCACACCCTCGAGCTCCTTCATCAGGGCAATTTCCAGCACCTCCCCCTCCCGGATGTTGAATTTCGCCATCACATCTACCCTTCCTTCCAACTGTAACCTGGCCTTGTTCCCCCCCCCCCCATCCCCAGAGCCCCCTTTTTTCCACTCCCCTCCTTCCCTCCCTGAGTCCCTGGCACCCCTCCTCGACTGCTAGCCTCCCATGTCCTTTCCTCCCCAGCCCTCTTCGGCGCACCCCCTGCCCGTCTCCCCCCATCTCCTCCCCTCCCTCTCTTCTCCCTCGTCTTTATGCCCCTGGCAGATCCTCTCTGTTTGCCCATCGTCATCAGTGTGCTATGTCAGTTTTGTGTTTGGTGCTGTTCTCCTGTGCATCAAGTGCTGTAATTTTAATTGTGTACTGGAGTTGTACATAGTATTATTGTCAGTAATTGTTATGTGCTACGACGTCCGTCAATACTTTTATGATCCGGTGTGTGGTTTTGTTTTGTGTGTGCTAATTTTTTAAGGTTTTTATCTCCATTTTACAGTCCCCCCTTTTTGTCTGTTCTCTTCCGTACTGTTCCCCGTTTCTTTTTATATCTATGTATGCCATATTTTCTACATTCAGTTATTTTAAGTGTCTTCTTTGTATAATTATTGTCTTTCGGTTGAAGAGCAGCGGATATGCTGCTGCCAGCCCGCCACAGAAACACAATAAAAGAAAAAAGAACTACTTGTATAGACCTACTTCTACATTTAGATATATACTCCGCAAACCACAGCACGGTGAGTAGCGGAGGGTACGCTGGTAATAGTTTAAGACCGCCAATTTCTTCTTCCCTCAGACTGCCAGTCATGATTTGTAGTCTTAATTCGCAACAAATTTTTCGAATAATGGGCAGTCAGTTTATTTAACTTTGATGTGAGACTTACTGCGGCGAGGCGGGGTCGGTCATCTGCATTCTCTCTTTCACTTATCGAAAGTCCACCTACCTCGATATGCTTCTTTCCGACGTCCCTTCACTCTGTAGTAGCAGATACGTGCTAGGCAGTGTAAAGTAGCGTTGATGAAACCACTACCTAATACCTAACACACAGAGGCCACGTGACTCGAGTTGAAAGTCAGCTCCTGAAAGCTCATATTTAAAAAATCGGACATTCGGAGAATGCATTCTACTTGCAGAGAGCATTTAACATTAGATCGAATCTGCTTTTTATTCATATGGAAACACATGGAATGGCTATCAAGTCAGATTTTAATATGGTTATGCTCTATTGTTCAATGTTCACTGTCTGTACAACATAGTTTCACTCGAAAAGCAGCCAGAATTTTTGCAATTCCGACCCGACTAATTTTCACGTTCTACCAGGTACCGACCCACAACTATTCGCGAGTTAAACATCCGGAATTGTTACTACGACCAGAAAGTTCACACGCTCATAACTGTCAAAGCATTTAATTTAGAAACAACAAACTTTCATTAAAATGTTCGTAACTCCAGTCGCTTCAGTCACGACATGTTCAAACCGAAATTAACTCACTATTTCTTCATCTTACAGACTATTTTTACAGAGACATCTAACATCGTGTTATCAATATGCCGGCTAGCAAGCGACTATCAACTTAATGCCCATTCCACTAAATTCACGTGGAAACAAGTTAATTCTGATTGGCTGTTGATCTAAACGACCAAGCAGAATGGTCCTTCCAGATAAAAAATGGTTCAAATTGCTCTAAGCACTATGGGACTTAACATCGAAGGTCATCAGTCCCCTAGACTTAGAACTACTTAAACCTAACCAACCTAAGGACATCACACACATCCATGCCCGAGGCAGGATTCGAACCTGCGACCGTAGTAGCAGCGCAGTTCCGGACTGAAGCGCCTAGAACCGCTAGGTCACAACTGCCGGCCCTTCCAGATCATTCTCACGGCAAAACTTGCCTTATCTTTTCAATAATCTCATAGTAATTAACGTCATTAAAACTTCAGTTTCTAGTACATTGTTTAATCAAAATAAGCGAAGTACGAATTACTCTCCAAAATGATAAATAAACTTATTCTGCCTCTAACTTTCATTCTGGCTGCCTTTATGCAAAAGCACGCTCTCACACCGACATACATCTGAATCATGGTTGCACTATAACTTTCCCACGGTCTATTTGCAGGTTTTATGAAAAATGACATATTAAGTTTTAACGTATGTCCCACATACACTCTCTCAATCATTCTCACGCACTCGCACAACAAAATATAATCAAATAATAATTTTGACCCATTTTTGTATTTCGTAATTACACAGTAACTAAAGTGTTAAAAAAGAAAATCCTAATTAATTGATTTTTTGCACTGGTAACTTTGTAATGGCTTCAAATGATAATGTAAGTCAATCTGTATTTTTTCCTAATATGGTTTTTAAAAAACAAGCATTGGTTTTAGGACTTTAAGGTAATTTTCTTTATCTCTGGCACTATAATAAATAAAAATCTGAAATTTTTACAGCCCATTAATAACAAAAGTCTGTGTACCAAATTTGAACAAAATCGGATAATAACAGATATGGTTAATTTAGATTCGTAGAGGGTACGAATCTTCGTATTGACTGACTGTTACGCTATGCAGTTCTCACGGAAGGCAGCATCAGCTGCGCTTTGAGTAAAGCGACAAAAAACATAGCCATCCTGCTTACACCCTACCAAACGGCTGCGTGCCTTACTGCAACGAATGTCATATCGTAATAACTTGCTATGTTACACACCCAGTGCCAACCTAAAATTACTTTTAAGTGCAATTAAGTTGCATGTAACGGCAATGTTATTACTGAATTCTTTAACTGAATCGACAAATTTAACTATGTGATTTTTAACGAAAATTGTTCCTACTTACAGTTTTTTCAATATATGAAATATCAAAAATACATTACAATTTTTACGATGTTACATCAAATATTAAAGGCTTGGACTTGATAGCGAATAATAAAATTGATTTACAAAATTTCTCCTTTTCTTCAGAAATAATATTTTTCGTACCAGATTCCACATTTTAACGTTTTCCAAAAAAGAATAATACTTATCAAACCATTTACATTAGTGAATATGGAAATTTTCACTTTAAGCAATTACTTTACAAATTTCTATATCGTTTTGACATGAAATAAACCATTTAATGCTCTTTACAGTCGCTATGTTAACGTTCATGAAACCTAATATATTATTATACCAAAGATTCACCTTGACCAGCGTTATTTCACAAAGTTTTCTAGCACGATAAACCTAGCTTTAATTATTGCTGTGGATTAAATGTTTCTTTTGTTATATTATTCTCGCTTAGGGGAGCGTCTTTTTTACACATAAAAAACACTTTCTGTAGCAACTCTGGGGTCTAACTTTTTTTTTTCACACTTACACTTCGGTTGCTTTAGAGTCCGCAATATTATTTTGTTCGAAGCTCTACCGTCGAAAACGAGCCAATCGAACTATCTTTTTTAGGCACCACAACCAATGGGTTGTTTATACACACTAATTCCCTTTTCTATAATGTCCCATTCCAGCATTTTCTGAATCATATCCCTCACAGCTTCTTTATGTACTTCCGCAATAGCGAATGGCTTTCGGAAGAAATGTGCATCCTGCTTTACAATTAGATAATATTCATAATCTCGAACTAATCCTGGCTGGTCAGAAAACACTCCCTGATGCCTGCTCAAAATTTGTTATGGCTCACGCTTTTGTATTTCTGTCAAATTCGATAATCCCTGTATTTTTTCGTCAGTTCTTATTCGGATGTTTCTACTTCAGTAGGATCTACTTCCTTCCTTTTTCCATACTCATTATACCCCACAACACCCTCTTTCTTTCTGCAGTAACGTATAGGCATGTAACTTTGCTCATCGGATTCATATTGCCTTTTACCAAAAAAAGGAATAGCTACTGTTCTTCCCCTCACCACATTGACCACTTCATTACGTCCAAAATCCACTTTTCCTTGTATTTTTTTAAGAAATCTGCTCCCACCAGCGTTTCCACGCTTAAGCCAATCATTATTTAAAAAATTTGGTCCAATTATACATCAGCGACAGGTAGCATATTTTCATGTTTAACTACTTTCTTACTTCTCCCTGTGGCTACAATAATATTTATGCCACTCACTGGCATTATAACCACACCCTTATTAGCAGGGAGAAATTACGCACATATTGACGGAGTCTTCTTCCTCTGTAACTGTGGCAGCTTTAATTAGTCTGTCCACTACTGACAAATCAAAACACTTCTCCAAATACTCTCCTTCTTTAATAATAATATCAGATTCTGCAACCCTTCCTATCGTGTTGTCAGAATTATCAAAATAACCCCTTACTTCCTCCACTTCTGTTCCTTTTTCATCACTGTCAGAAACTACTTCTTCTAATCTTTGTAAGACTTCCTCTGCCCTTCTATATTCTTCCTCAGGTACCTCTGATACCGTTTCCCCTATTATAGTGCTAACTCCACAGTTCACTGTAAGTTCCTCACCTGCATTGCAGTGCTCTCTCACACTAACATCCTGTTCTGAATAGTTATTTTCTAATAGCTGTTCCTCATTAATGGGGTTTCTGGAATCGCTGTTATGACCTTTTCTTTCGCAAAAATCTACTATACTTCCCTGAAAAACACAATTTTTAACAGTGTCCCTCTCCTCTGCAACACCTGTTTCTACGGTACCACCTCCAAGATGTTCCACTGGTGGCTACCTTACAAAAGGTTTTGCTAGCGGATTTAGCCTATGCTGCCGCAGCCTGCAAACGCTAGCATCATTACAGACTGCCATTAGTTTTCCCCCTCTCCTACGCGGTCATTACCACTGACATTCCTTTCTGCTGGCGATCTGCGACACTCCGCCCAGTCAGTGAACTGCTGTTGTCTATATTCAAGGTTTCGGTCTCTGTCATTATATCTACTTCCAACAGGATCCCCTCACCCTCGGTACCTGCCTCTGAAATTACTGGATATTTGCACTCCTTTTCTATTTACATGTGCCTCGGTTCTGTTTTCATTTCTCTTAATAGGAGACCTATAATCCCTCCTGGCATTCTCCTCCTCCTTTAAAAGATTTTCTACCCTCACAAGGTAATGAATAAACTTATCAGTATCATCCCTAGGTGCCGATATTATTTTATTACGCCAGCTCAAAGGCAACTTATTCCCTATCCCCATAATGATCTGTTCTGTCTTTACTTAAGAGCTCAAATATGACAAAGTTGTGACCCATTTTTGCACAAACCTCTTAACAGTATCTTTCCTCGGATCATATTTTTCACCTGACCAAAATTTGTTTAAAAATTTCCATCTGCTTCCGATTGCCCCAATATTCCTCAAGAATGCCTATTTAAAATCCTCTATCTTGTCATACTTATCTACTGCCCAGTTTCCCCACAGTCTAGCTTCTCCCATCAAATTTGACGTAATGAAGCCAATTTTTTGCTTATCATTCCATGATTTGGGCAAAACAACTCAAAATCACCCCAAAATTCTTTAGGAAGTACATTTTCAATTGGATCGAATCGCAAACCTGCCGATGTGTCACATTAGCAATTTCTGATGATTCTGCCACACCATTAGATATTACACTTTCTTTTACTCTTTTTAGTCTATCATCATGGTTACATAACTGATCATCTACACCTGTACTAAACTGAGTTATCTTAGTTTCCAGGTTAGTAAATTTAGCAGCCACTTGCACTCCAAATTTCTCACACACATCCTTTCCGTCCTTCATTTGATTTTCCATTATAGGGTGACTACCTTCACATTGTTTTTCCGCATTATGTACTTGTTCCTGCGTTTCATTTAACTCTGTATTTACTTGTTCCCTTAACTGTTTGCTGTCGTCAGCAGCCGGCCTCTGTGGCCGAGCGGTTCTAGGCGCTTCAGTCTGGAACCGCGCTGCTGTTACGGTCGCAATTTCGACTCCTGCCTCGGGCATGGATGTGTGTGATGTCCTTAGGTTAGTTAGGTTTAAGTAGTTCTAAGTCTAGGGGACTGATGACCTCAGATGGTAAGTCCCATAGTGCATAGAGCCATGTGAACCATTTTTTGTCATCGGCAACTTGCTTAATCTGAGAGATCAATTCATTTTTTGCTGTTACAACAGCATTATTACATTCTTGTTTTACTTTACTAATTTCACCTTTTACACTGTCTCTAAACAAAATCATATCGTTTTTCCATGAATCTCTGAATTCAGAAATTTTGTTTTCCATTCTGGATTCTACTTCTACTGACAAGTTGGTAAACCCTTGATTAACTTCAGTACGCAACCTATTCATTTTAGTGTTCATTTCGGAACCCAATCCATTAACTTCAGTATGCAATCCACTCATTTTAGTGTTCATATCCCCCATATGTTTCAAAATATTTGCTAACATTTCTGAAACACTCTCTTTCTGCTCACAAGCAATTGACAATGTTTCCTGCTTTTTTCTGTAACTGTAACAGGTATAAACTTAACATTAACCTCAGATTCTGCTTCACTTTATTCCTCCCGAATAGGTATAGGTGTGGAGTTTTCAACCTTCAATTCCCTTTTTTGTCTTTGAACCTGAAACGGTGTAAACTTAACATCGGTCTCCACCGTGTTCTGTTCATTGTCTGTCCCATAATTAACATACATCGAATCTGGCAAGCCACTATCATTTGCTTGTCTAGGAGACTGAATTCATCAGTCACTGCACCATCTGCATGTATTACTTTCCTCAAATTTACCCCCACCTTCTCTTCTACTATAGCATGGTTATTATTTTCCGCCATGTTCACAAGCTTCTTTGCGAGCGCGCGCGCTCGTACACACACACACACACACACACACACACACAACGAAGTAAAATACAACTTAGCTTTTCTCGATCACCGTCAGCACGGCGAGATGTTACAGTGGGTCCGTTCGCCAAGCTCTGCCTCCGCAGATGTAGTTTCTGGGTGCACACACCGTCCACTGCTGCCAACTGCCGCAGACTCCCGGCTGTTGTTGCTAGTTGTCGCACGATGTTCAGCTGTTGCCGACGCCGTCAGCCGTGTTCTCCACCGATTGTTCTAGCAACTAAATCTTCCACTTTGCTATTGCTGTCCTTTCTGAATCATCTTTCCCTCGATCACAATGGCTCCTCTGTCTTTCTATTAAAGTTCATTTATGCACGTGTGGGTCTTTCTTTAATCGGGTTACCTACACTGCTGCTTTTATAATTCGCACTCACTTAAACTTCACATTTCCCAGACGCTAAAGGCACCAATTGCACCGGGGCGAGGTCATTTCGAGGGTTGGATTCCCTCTCTTCTTCATCGAAGAGTTTCACTGCCTGGGCTACTCTCAGGGTGCACCTTCGACGTGGAAGATCCCTGCCGTGTCGTCTGCTTGCCGTCCGTACTGCCTGCCGGTGCTCGCCGCCGCCGCTTGGTCGCCGCCGCCGCTTGGTCGCCGCCTTCCGGTCCTCGCAGCCGCCGCCGCCTGCCGGGGCTCGCCGCCCCCGCCTGGTCGCCGCCTGCCGGTGCTCGCCGCCGCCGCCGCCGCCTGCTGATCGCCGCCGACGACGCCGCCGCCTGCCGGGGCTCGCCCCCGCCGCCGCCGCCGCCGCCGCCGCCGCCGCCGCCATCCGGTGCCGCCTGGTCGCCACCATCGCCGCCGTCCTGACCCTGGTCTACGGCCGTCTTCGTCTTCATCCGTCTTTGTCTGTCCCCGGTTTCTGTCCTCTCCTCTTCGTTCTGTTCGTTCTTGTTTCTCTCTCCCGTCATGTCCGCCCCCACCACCACTGTCACTACTACCACCACCGCCATTGTCTATACCTCCCCTTCCGCCGCCTCCACCACTATAACTTGGTGTGCCCAGTCCCACATCCCTCCTTCCATTCCACCTCTCCTCACTCTTCCTTCACCCTCTATCTTTGTCGCCCCCTCTCCCGCTTCTTCCTCCCGCTCCTCTCGTTCTGATCCCTTCCCCCCACTCCCCCAGCCTGTCACTGCAGCTCCAGCTCGGGTGGTGGCCCGTCGGGCCACTGCCCACGCCCAGCTCTCCCCGTCACCTTCGCCGTCACCGCCGCCACTGCCACCGTCATCGTCATCG
The DNA here is from genome assembly GCF_021461395.2 of Schistocerca americana. Lineage (NCBI taxonomy): Eukaryota > Metazoa > Arthropoda > Insecta > Orthoptera > Acrididae > Schistocerca > Schistocerca americana. The sequence goes on from NC_060130.1 coordinate 345,828,765, forward strand.
TCGCCTTCACCGTCACCGTCACCATCTCCGGCGCCGCCTCCGGCCCCGGGACCTGCCCCTCCCCGCCACATTCCCGTTGTTCCCATCCCCCACACCTCCTCCACCGCCGTTAAGCGCCCCGGTGGCACTCCTGCTTCCTCTGCTTCCAAAAAGGCTGCGCCTCGTCCTCCTTCCCCCACCCATGATGCCATGGAAGTCTCCCTGCCTGTCCCTGCCCCCTCATCCTCCTCCTCTCCCCCTTCCTCCTACCGCTACCTCCTCTCCCGTCCTGATCCCTCTCTCCTTGAAGCCCGGAACCTCACCCTCTTCCTTCGCCAGCATTGTCCTGGTGCCCCCATCTCCCTCCTCACTCCTCGCCGAGATTCTGTTCTCATCTCCTCCCCCAGCCCAACCCTCCATACTGACATCCAGTCCCGTCTCCCCATCACCCGTTTTGGTCCCAACGCCTCCCTTACCCCTGCTCCTTCTCCATCTCCTACCCGCCAACCCCAACCTCCGCGTCGCCCGCCGACCCTCACCGCTGTGATCACGCGGCTCAGTCCGTCGATCACGGAGGAGGAGGTGTTGGCGGAGCTCCAGGCCCATCCTACGCTGGAGGTGCGAGCGGTCCGCCGCATTTTCAACTCGGCCGGCCCCACCCGCCTTATGCGGGTTTTCTCTGAGGACGCCCCCTCCATTGACCGTCTCCTGAAGGAGGGTGCCCTCCTCTTCCACCAGCGGTACAAGGTCGACCCTTCCCGTTCCCCTCCTCAATCCCTGCGCTGCCAGAGGTGTCTGCGCTATAATGCGCACCCCACAGCTGAGTGCCGCGAGGCCCCCACCTGCCCGCATTGTCGGCAGGCGCACTTCCTCCGGCAGTGCCCTAACCTCCAATCCCCTCCCTCCTGTAATACCTGCAATCTCCCTCATCCCACCTACTCCCAAAAGTGTAAAGCCCGACCCCCTCCAACCACTCCTGAACTCACCGTACCCGTCCGTCCTCTGGACGCCCCCACCCCTCCTGGCAATTCCCTTCGTCCCCCACCCACCGCTGAGGACATCATCAGGTTCCTCACCATCGTCCTCCAGAATGTTCATCCCTTTCAGCGCCCTCACACCCTCCAGCAGATCTCCCTTGCTGCCCGTTCCATCTTCCAACTCAGGATGTACGCCACCTACTCCAACAACCAGGCCCATTTCACCTTCTCCCGTCTTGACACCCTCGTTTAAATCCCAGTCATGGCGCGACAGCAACGTATCCTTTTCAACAACATACGCTCCCTTCCCGCCAACAAAAACCTGTTCCTGCACACCCTTGCCACCCACCGCGTGGATGCCTTCCTCCTCAATGAAACCTTCCTGCAACCCCAACACACAGTCCACACTTCGCCCTACCTCCTCCACCGCTCCGATAATCCCCTCCCGATTGCGCGTGGCGGAGTTGCCATTGGTCACCACCGCCAGATCCCCGTTCGGCTCCAACCTCTTCTTCCCGACCCCACCGAACACCTGATCCTTAGTCTCTTCTTCCCCGGCCTTACCGTTACCTGCGCCACCATCTATGTCCGCCCCAACGCTCCTATTCCCTTCGACTTCCTCTCCCACGTCGATCGTACCTTTTCCTCCTACGTGATCGCCGCCGATCTCAACATCCATAGTCGTTCCGCTGCCCAGTTACGGCGATGGCATCGGTTCCTCTCCACCCTTCAAGGTGACCTCGTCCCCATCCCCCGGCATACCCGTCCTGAATCCAACTCCACTCCTGATGTTATCCTCTCCTCCCCCAACCTCCTTGGCCGCGTCACGGTGGATGTCCTGGAGCCTATTGGTAGCGACCATCTCCCTGTCCTCCTCACCGTTTCAGACCGTCGTCGCCCTCGCCCCGACCCTCGTACTGACCCTCCCCCTAAGTATGTCCACGACTATTCCCGAGCCGACTGGAATGCCTACCGGGATACCCTTTCCACCCAGGTCGATAGCCACCCTCTCACCTACCACCACCCTGACGATGTCACCCATGCCGCCTCCTTTCTCCAGCAGACCTTGTCTGAGGCCGTGGAGGCCCACGTTCCTACTGTCGCCATCCACCCCCACCGTCCTACCTTACCCCCACAGGCCGTTCTCCTCCTCCGCGTATCCCGTCGTCTCTACCGTGCCTTCCTCCGCACGCGTGACCCGGACACACTACGACGCCACCGGCAACTCCAGCGACACGTTCGTAATTTGCTCGCGGCTAAGAAACGCCGGGACTGGCGACAGACATGCACCCGTTTAAATGCAACCCTACCAGTCAACTCGTCCAAGTTCTGGTCGGCCTTCCGTCGCCTTACCGGAACTAAACCCTCCCCCTATTATCCTCTTCTCCATGATGATCACCCTTTCCCTGACTCCCTTAGTAAGGCCAATCACTTTGCCTCCTACCTCTCCGATGTATTTTCCGTCCCCGATGATCCCCAGTTCGATTACTCCCTCTTCCCAGATATCCGCGATCGAACTGACACCTCTTCCCCTCCCCTCGCTCCAGGCTTCCAGTACTTGGACAACATTACACACACGGAACTCAATGCCCCTATCACTACACAGGATCTCATTGATACACTTCGCACAAAACGCAACACCGCTCCTGGTCACGATCGTGCCACCTACCGTCACCTTCGTGAAGCTCCTGTCTCTTTCCTCTCCACCCTGGCCAGGCTCTACAATGTAGTCCTGTCCACCGGTTACTACCCCGACCTGTGGAAAACCTCCCGTATCCTCATGTTCCTTAAACCTGGCAAACCGCCGTCCGCCGTCTCCTCCTACCGTCCCATCAGCCTTACCTCGGTCTTCAGCAAGGTCCTAGAATCTATCCTCACCCGCCGCATCCACCAGCATCTCCGCCAGCACCACCTCCTTCCTGTCACCCAGTGTGGCTTTCGGCCATCCTTCTCTTCCGACGATCTTCTCCTTCACCTCACTCATCTCCTTTCCGAACAGCTTAATTCCCGTCGCTCCGCCATCTTCCTCTCACTTGACCTCGAATGCGCTTATGACCGCGTCTGGCATTCCGGTCTCCTCTTCAAGCTCCAAACCTTTGCCCTTCCCATTAACTACGTCCGTCTGATCGGTTCCTTTCTCTCCCGCCGTCCTTCCTATGTCACCATCCATAACACCGATTCCTACACCTTTTTCCCCTCCGCCGGTGTGCCCCAAGGCTCTGTCCTCTCCCCCCTTCTGTACCTTTTGTACACGGCGGACATGCCGCCGCCGTCGCCCCCCGTCCACCTCCTCCAGTTTGCCGATGACACCGCCTTCCTCGCCCTTGCCCCCACCCTGCAACGCTCCCAACGCCTTCTCCAATCCCATCTTGACCGGTTCACCGCTTGGTGCAACCAGTGGTTGCTCAAGGTCAATCCCTCCAAAACCCAGGCGATCATTGTAGGCAAAACCACCCCTTCCTTCCGCCTCCTTGATTTCTATCTCACCGTCTATGGCCGTCCTATTGCCCTCACTCCCACCCTTAAGTACCTTGGCGTCACCCTCGACCGTCGCCTCTCCTGGACTCCCCATCTCCAGACAATCCAAGCCAAGGCACGTTCCCGACTCCGTCTCCTCAAGCTCCTTTCCGGCCGCACGTGGGGTCTGGACCCCTCTACAATCCTCCACACCTATAAATCCCTCATCCGCCCTATCCTTTGTTACGCCCATCCAGCCTGGATCTCCGCCCCCCCTACCTTCTATAAATCCCTCCAAATCCTTGAACGCCATGCTCTCCGCCTTGCCTATCGCATCCGTCTCCCCTCCCCAACGTGGATCCTGTATGATCTCATCCCCTTCCCCCACCTCCTCCTTTTCCTTGAAAGGATACGTATCCTGTACACCTCACGTAAACTTGATCCTCCTCACCCGCTCATTTCCCCGCTCCTCTCCCACCCCCGCCCGCTGCCGCGCCTGTATTCGCACGTCCCACCCGGTCTCCATCTCTCCACCCTCCATACCCTCTCCCAAGGTGGCTTCCGCCAGCTCCCTCTCCCTGATGATGTCCTCGTCCCCTCCATCTACCCCTCCTATCAACTTTGACCCTGCCCCACCCCCCACTTCCCGTGTCCTTTCCTTTCGGCACCCTCCCTCCCTTCTCTTCTCTTCCCTTCTTTTTCCATCTCCCTGTCCCCTCCTTTCCCCCTCTTCCCCCGGGCTTCCTCTCCCCCTTCCTCCCTCCCCCCTATCTCCCCTGCCTGTGGCATCTCTGCTCTCCCCTCTCGCTCTCCCACTCCCCTTCCTCCTCCTCCTCTCTTGGCAGGTCCCCGGACTCGCACACGTATAGTGAACATTCGCGCGCCGGAGATCGTCGCCTTTTGTGTCTCGTGTGTGTGACGTCATATAGTGTTTTTGGTGTCCGCCGTCCCACTCCTACGTTCACTTGTGCCGTCGGACTCCCCAGTGTTTTGTGCGCCGTGCCAACGTGTTTTCAGTGTTGCTATCGTCACATGTGAACGACTCCGTGTTTTTTATGTCTCTGTGACCTCTCTCTTTTGCCTGTCACTTTGTTCTTTGTCATTTACCATGTTTTATACTCTTGTAAAACGCTATGGCTGAAGAGCGGCGTAGTGTGCCGCTGACAGCCTACCTGAGTTGTACAGGTTTTAAAATAACAATAAAGTAAAAAAAAAAAAAAACGGGGCGAGGTCGGTCGTCTACTTTCTCTCTTTCACTTACCGAAAGTCCACGTACCTCGATATGCTTCTTTCCGACGTCCCTTCACTCTGTAGTAGCAGATACGTGATTTATGTAAAAGCAAGCTCACACCGACATACGTCATCTGAATCATGGTTGCACCATAACTTTCCCATGGTCTATTTGTACATGGTTTTATGTAAAATGACATTAAGTTTTAACTTGTATCCTACATATACTCTCTCAATCACTCTCAAGCACTCACACAACAAAATATAATCAAATAACAATTTTGACCCACTTTTGTATTATGTAATGCACAGTGACTAAAGTGTTAAAAAAGAAAATTCTAATTGATTGATTTTTTTTTGCACTGGTAACTTTGTAATGGCTTCAACTGATAATGGAAGTCAATCTGTATTTGTTCCTAACATGGTTTTAAAAAACAAGCATTGATTTTAGGACTTTTAGGTAATTTCCTTTATCTCCGGCACTATAATAAATAAAAATCTGAAATTTTGACAGCATCATTCCATTAATAATTAAAGGCTGTGTACCAAATTTGAACAAAATCGGATAATAACTAATATGGATTATTTAGATTCGTAGAGGGTATGAATTTTCGTGTTGACTGACTGTCACGCTAGGCAGCTCTCACGGCTGGCAGCGGCAACTGCGCTGTGAGTAAAGCGACAAGAAAACATGGCCATCCTGCAGCCGCCGTACCAAACGGCTGGGTGCCTTCCTGCAACGATTGTCATCTCGTAATAACTTGCTACGTTACATTACATTTTCAAATAATCAAATATTTTTAACCAGTAATTTCCCTGTAGTCGTTTGAGAAAAATTGGAAAGCGAAGAAACTTGCTAAACCGGAATATGTGGCGTTTTATTTTTTATGCAAGTAAAAAATTTTCTCAAAAAATTCTTCAACAACTTTGTTGCGTTTACCTACACTACGTTCTTTCAGCAGCACAGGTGATGATGCAGCTTCCAGCTTTCTGATTTCCTTGAATTAAACCTAGATGCTGACGTGATTCTTTGCGTGGCATGGCGATGAAGTTCGCTATAAAGAGTGTGCGCGAAAGAATTGCGACAACGAATCTCAACAATGCAATACAGTTGTTACTAAGCTTCACAAAAGGAGTGCTGTAACACGAGCATATCACATATATCATGTGCGTCTTTTTTTGTTTTATTTTGTTTTTGCCACATACAGCCAGCCATCGGGACATACTGAATCCCTCATATATATACATACACCCATGACCCGTGCACAATATTTATATAGGCTGTACACGATGTGCTCAGATCATTGCCATGAGTCGTCAATTTAATCGACAATTTGTTATGGAACACACTGCGTTCATGCCTCCAGAGAACTTTCCTGGTGTGCACTACTTACATCGCGTAAGTTATGTGAAACTGATGGTATTCACTTACTTAACATTATTCTCTGCATTTTATTCATGGCCCCCAAACAATACATTAGTCAAGTCGTTTGGCCGTAGATACCCGTGCGAAGCTGAGATGGATTGCTAGTGTATTATGAAAAATGATGTATGTATATAGCACCAACATCTCCTTCTAAGCCCCCGGATTGATTCAACTAACCCTGGTACAAGTACAGATTAGTACCTGGAAAGAAATACTCTGGGGGTAAATACTTCCAACCATTGATTAAGGTGGGGGTGCAGGTGATAATTGGGTGCTGGACAGAGAATATGGGGAAGAAGAGGAGAACAGAGAGGGGGGTGAGGAGATGGACAGACAGAATGGAGTCCAGAAGGTAGACAGAGGAAGGGGGAGGAAGAAATGAACAGATATTGAGGGGGAGAGAAGATTCATAGCGAGAAGGGAGGAGTACATGGAGAGAAGGAGGGAAGGACAAGGAGATGGACAGAGAGAGGAAAGTAGCAGATATACACTGAGAGGAGGGAGGTGGATTTGGACAGAAAGAAGAGAGAGGAGGAGATGGACTAAAAGAAGATTGTAATGAATAAGTACCCAGGCAATGCTGGTTGTCTCAGCTAGTATTTAAATGATAAAAATCGATTTTCACATTCTTCCCCATCAAGCGAAAAATATGCATCCTAAAAGTCCTCATGCGCAGCTTGTTACAGCATGTTTCATATGGCCAGATTACTTTCTAGGCCTCTGTGCTTCTGGCAAGTTATGTTCAGGAGCGGTCTTTTGCCTCAACCTGGAAAAGAAGCCAAAACAACCACCCAAAAGACAGGGACGGTAAAAGTAGGAACCATACCCTACGGACTGAGACCGTCTCAACAGTAGAGTTCTGTTTATTTCCTTTTCGCAGGTTTCCGACCCAAGGGTCTACACCCAATTCAATAAAACATTTTATGTTGATCAACACATCATAAATATGGAGGCAAAACATTTACCATGAATAGAACAAAAACCGTACACCATCAATACATGCATTTTATTATATAAACATAGGTTCAAATAATTATGTTTTTATTTGACAAAGTAAACAGCAGATACAGCCGTAGCTATAACTAACTTCGTCACGTGACTAATTACAGCTGTGTTCCAACTCAAAGTGGTGCCCGTTTTTACCTCTCAGTGCAAGTGTGGAAGTGATTACGCAAAATATCATCAAATTTACTGACGATGAGAAAGATAAAGTAGTGACTGCTAATGCAGAATGTGAGGGAACGTGCAAACCAATCGTGAAAGTTGATGAAGCCGATATTGTACAAATTACGGGAGGAAGGATACGACCCTAATCGAGTGGGATTCACATATCTTCCCCAAGGAAGAAGAACAGTGCAGTCAGTGAACGCCCTATCCGTACAATCGCTAAATGTGTTACAACCGAGTGACTTCTGCTATGTTCTGATTTTATCAACAGAACCAAGAGATAACAATTTTGCGAAAGCGTGACAGCTCTTATAGCACAGTGCTGGACTTCAAGGTCGTGGGATTTGGTTTTAAAAGGTGGCTTTTATGCAAAATGAAACACCAGAATTAAGAGACTAGTGGTTTATTCAGAAGAAACTTGGATTCACACACATTCCACTGTAATTAAATGTCAAGTGACAGATTGTAAAAAATATAGTCAACAAAATGTGTCAGTCAGCGAGTAATTATTGTGCATTGCAGGACACTGTCGTATAGAAATGTAGTGTGCAAGTGTAGTGTGTAGTGTGTAGCAGGATTCCATTTGTAAGAGTATCAAAGTGTAGGATTTTACTGTCTCCCCCCCCCCCACCCCCACTCAGTTTTCAATGGTAAACACGATGATGCTGTCATCCTACCTTGGTCTTCGGCTCGCTTTGCCAGGTAATACAATTTGAACGCATCGTAGTCCCTTTTACCGGTGGGAACTACCTTACACTTAATTATTGGACAACACGTTTTACTATAGTGAAAAAATTGTTATTTATCAATATACTATGATTTGTCGACATATATGAATAAATGACTAAAAGATATTAGTATTATAGTTCCTCAAACTCTTTTTTTATATTAATGACATGGTAACAGTACTAAATTTGGAAGTTTATGCTTGTGTCGGTCATGGAAATCGTACATGGGTAGTTGTTAGTATGTTAATCATGATGCATAGTTTATTGTAAAAGTTTTCAGATATTGAACGAATCTCTTATTGTTAGGCCATATTCGAATGCTGAATATCTAAAAAACAATGGAGACTATCGAATTATTCGTAACATCTTACTTTTAGGAGTTTGTAGTGTGCTGATGGGTGTATGCTGAGCATAGCCACAGCTAGGGCAAGCACTCGGCGTAAGTGGCTTTCCAACAACGGATTCTACGTCCTCTCCGCTATTTTATTTCCCGGTTAAGTTGGCTACGTGACTTTCAGTACGTAATGCACATCAGCTCCTCACACTCACTCCTCATACAACATGGCAAAAGAGAAACTGCCTCAAAGTGCAGATTAAAAGATGGAAGCAGAGAGGCAGCTATCGTGAAAAATTTTTTAGAAAGTACGGCGCCCCCATGGGATTATGAAAAAAGAAGTAAGTCTCGGTGGACAGAGCGCAGCACCAGCCGTTGTGAGAACGCAGCAGACTCGTTTAGGTACGGACAGTTGCCAATAGAGGGCAGACTACGCTGGGGCGGTGTAGAGCACTTGCGCTCAGCGGCAAAGATGAAAAACGCAAACCAGCCCGTCGCCTTTGTAGTAGGCGTTACGTCACCGTAACGAAAAGCTGAAAATCAGTCTTTTTTTTTTTTTTTTTTTTTTGGGACAGTCACCACAATTTTGAGGCCATTTATCCCGAATTAGATATTTATTTCACCTGTATCGGTGTATTTTATTCTTAATTTTAGCAACTTGGTGTAACAGTTTGACAAAGAGATTCCACTCTTACCTAGTGGTACTCACTTACATTATTTAAATAAGGCACAAAACTGGTTTCTATCGCCATAAATCATCTCTACGCGTGAAATTATATTGGATTGGACTGTACGCTATGTAGTGTTATGGTATGTTCAATAGTTACTTTCAATTGTTTTTTTTTGTTTTTTTCATAAATAACCATACTTCCCGGCAAAAACGAGTTCAAAGAAATGCTATAGCAGAAAGAATTTCGTCCCATCAGTGACATTAGTTCTTCGGAATCAAAAAGAAAAGTAAGATGCAACACGTGAGGTTCTAGTTCCCCAGTAAGTCACCGTGGATGTGGCGATGTACTACTCCACTGACAAAGTGACAAACATAAAAGCACTGTCTCTGCAGCAGTGTCTAGTGCAACATTAAAGTTATTCTTTAGATCAGAGAAAGTCTGTGGTCAGGAGGAGAGGTTAGTTGCAACTGAGGGAGTCTTTGCACACCATACAATCTAGAACAATCATAGCTTCATATCTATGGATTGTACAGCTCCTTGAAGCAACGTTAGTGCATACAGTTTGTAACCAGTGAAAAGATCAGTGAATGGGCTGATAACAACAGTTTGGCATCTGAAAGATGGGTTGAAATGATTTCTCATTTGAGATATAATCATATGCCATTTTCAAATGTTCTCAAGTTATTAAAACTTTCCTTCTGCCTTCCTGGCACAAATGCTGCTACTGAAAGAGCATTCTCCCACACAAATAGCATACGGACGAGTGTCAAAACACAGCTTGTTGTAGAAACTACAGAATCAGTGTTAGTGACTAGAGTGAATTACGATGAAGCTTGTGTTGAATTTTCTCATATGCTGTTGAAGAAAACAGGCATGCTGAAGAAACTTCACAGCATTGATAAAAACATTTGGTCTGCTCGCATTCCTTCGTCTTAGAAGGTACTAATAAAGTACAAATTAATGTACTTTTGTAACAAATTAATGTGGAATTTTGTATCTATTACATTTAATTCAGAATTTTTATTGTACTATCCCCACCGTGACCTCGACATCTGGCAGGATGTCGTGATTCCTGGAATGATTTTGGAGACACAGAAGTGCTCCTGCTGATGAGAGCCAAATGTAAGAAGCACACTTGCCTGAACATGACCTCTAAGTAGAAATCAAGGTTATTTAGAGCACAAATTGGCACACTACTTTCATGTGCCAGCCACACCCATTTAGTGCGAACTTTTTAATCATAGAAAACGTGTCTGTAAAAGCCGTCCCTGGGATCGGTTTTCTCAAGCTCTCCAAGGTGATGTTTTATATGGAACAGAGATATGCACTAGTACGTTCAGATGGAAAGAATTGATATTAAAATTGAAGGATAATCAGAATGATTCATGGACGGAAAATAATGAAATGCTAGGTGTAATTTTAACTTGTGAAGGGACCATAGTACCTCAATAAACAGGAATTCGTATAACGGAAATAAATGAAGACGAAAGAGAGGCGGAAAGCAGGATGACAACCTATGAAGGAAGTTTTTACCCCAAAGCGAAGGTGCTAAATTAGTGAAAGTAGAGGATGAAGGTTTACGAATGGGTGAAGAAGAGACTGAAACACCTGTACCAGCTGAAGTACTGAAAACGGAAGCGATCACCTAAGTAGTCAGAAAACAACGAATCAGAGGATGATGGGTTGAAAAAAATTCGATATAAACAACCAACATGTAATTCTTCAGGCTTTCCCCGATTTCCATGGCGTAGCTCGCTCTCTTCTTCAGGTGCTACCCGAGAATGGTCCTTGGGTGGATCGAGTCCCATATTTATGCTTGGATGGTGCTGGGATCTCCGTAATCAGTCCGCGCTGCGTCGAGTGTTCCGTCCGGGGTCGAGTCTCGCCAGGAGCTATCTCAATGGTCCTCTCTCGTCGCCGGTGTTCAGATTGTCGTCTGCGCCCGGCACGGCCGTCCTCTGGGGTCGTGGTCGTTGTCGTTGTCTGAGGTGTGTCAAAGCCGATGTGTAATGTCTGGTGTTCTGTCACATAGCTGTTTCCTGGGTCTCCACTTTTGTTTCTTGCTGGGTGTTCCGTAACAGGTCCGCGCCGCGTAGGGTGTTGCGTCCGCGGTCCGCGCCCGACAGGAGCGTCTCCAGTGGTCCTCTCTGGCCGTGGTGTTCCGATTGTCCGTGCCCGGCTCGGCCTTCCTCTGGGGCCGTATTTGTCACATGAGCTGTGTCAAATCCGACCTGTAATGTCTGGCGCTCTGTCTCATGGCTGTTTTCTCGGTCTGCACTCCTGTTTCTTGCGTAATCTCGAGGTGTCCTACGTTGAGTTTTCAGAAGCTCAAGAATCGGACCCTAGGCAGTGCTGAGCTGCTATCCAGTGTCACAGTTGATGAGATTAAAAAATGGCTCTAAGCACTATGGGACTTAAAATCTGAGGACATCAGTCCCCTAGACTTAGAACTACGTAAACCTAACTAACCTAAGAACATCACATACATCCATGCCCGAGGCATGATTCGAATCTGCCCTGTATCCATAAGATGGTCTCGTCAAACTGCTTGTCACTCAGGTTGACCACCGTGCATGTGTCCTTGTTGTTACTGCTGTTGTAGTAGCTGTTGATGCTGACACTGATTCCTCTTCTGCCAATGTTATCAAAGCTGCTCCACTTGCAACTGTTTCTTCTGTGGCATCTAAATCCTCAATATCTTCAATGGCCAGTTGCTGTTTGAATGTTTGAGTGGAATATCTTCTGTCTGAATGTTGGGTCATGTATTTCACTGTTTATGGAAATAGTTTTCACTAACTCCCCAAGCCTTTCACATTACTAGGACTTGCCTTTCTTGTTTAAGTGCATTCCATGTTTTGTGAAGCACATTCTTTCCAAATCAGCTGCATGAAGAAAGAAAACATTGTCCACGGATCAGCAAATTTTTTGGTAGATCCTGTTGGGTTTTTGGATCTCTTTACTTACACAGGACCATTCTTGTAGATCATGCCTGTGAGTTAACCCTATAACAATAACATTTTGATTTTTTATTCTGTTTAGGACTGTAATTTGGATCACCGGTGTCCTGAATATGAGTCCAGTGTCTTACCACTGTGACACTTTACTCAGTTTAAGATTTACATATCTCAGTATTTTTATGAATAAGTTGCATGAACCACACCTGTGTCACATTATTTTCATTTGCAATGATGGTGTAGATTCACTGAACTACTGTTGCATTGCTGTCAGCCAGTAGTTAACATACACTATATAACTATATACACCATATTTAAATTTTCACTGCACATAATGCAAGGAATGGCTCCAATTTCCCAGCTAAATATTACCTCTTGGTATGAAACCAGCACAAAAAATTCTTGACAGTATTTTGTTCATAAACACCAATGCCATCTCACAGGTATTCAAAAGGCTTTTATACCAAAGTACAGAGAGTCCATAAAGCCTTATTGTTTCAAAAAACTTGGAATCTATAGCATGACAATTCTTGAACTATATGAAGTGAAATAAACATAACTTCTGAAGAGTTTGTATTAGGACATTCAAACTGCACAGCTGGCTGTGGGGCATGATGGAAATTAGTATGTGCATACGCATGTGCCTTGTTGTTGTCTGCCATTTGTACGTGAAAATGTCATGGTACAGCATGCCTGAGTGTATAGCAGTTGTGAAGGCCTACTATGTGAGCAGTAACAGTGTAACTGTGGCTCAAATGAAGTTTGCAGCTGAGTTCAAGCTGAAGACAACCAGTCCAAGTGTGCTAACATTCAAGATTTTGATTCACGAGTTTGAGAGAATGGGTAGTGTTTGTGATGGCAGTGTTGGCAATGTCAGTAATCCAAAAAAGGTGAAGAGGCCTGAAAACATTGAGAAGGCACATGCTGTGTTTCAAACTAGCCCCAGGAAATCAATCAGATGAATCAACTGAAAGACACTGTGACAAATTGTTGTTGAACACCTGCATCTCCTCCCATATAAAATTCCAACCTATCAGCCATTAAGCCCCACAGCCATGGAACAGTGGTCATGTTTCACCAACACTATTGTCCACAGAATTGACAAACAGGATTTAGATGTAAATATGGTTTGGTTTTGTGGCAAAGTCCATCATTTAGATGGGTTTGTCAATAAGCAAAATTGGCACATTTGGGGGACTGAGAATCCACATTTCATCTTTAGGAAGCCTCTTCACCCTCAACAAGTGACTGTGTTGTGTGCAATAATCAGTCATAGAATAATTGGTGTCATATTCTTTAATGGCACAATTGCTAATGAATGGTAGGTGAAGGTTTTGGAAGATGATTTCATCCTCATTATCAAAAGTGACCAAGATTTTGACAAGATGTGGTTCATGCTTGACCCCATCAAAGTAGGGCAGTGTTTGATGTACAGGTGGAGAACTTCGGGTACCGCATTCTGGCTATGGGGTACCCAGAGACCACTGGCATGAGCCTCAATTGGTTGCCATATTTTCCAGATCTGAACACTTGTGACTCCTTTTTGTGGGGCTATATCAAAGACAAGGTGTACAGAAATAACCCCAAAACCATTGCTGAGCTGAAAACAGCCATTCAGGAGGTCATCAACAGCATGAACGTTCCAACACGTCAGGGGGTCATGCTGAATTTTGCTATTCGTCTGTGCCACAACATCGCGCCAATGATAGCAGGCATATTGAACATGTCAGAACATAAATCCGAATATCTGTAGTGACATTCATATCTTAAATAAAGTGTGTGCATACTGTAAGTTGTGACTAATTTACATTTGTGTCACGTAGTTCAATAATTGCCACCCTGTATTAGAGATGAAGAGTAGTGGTTTGTTGTAAAATGTTTAATACCTCTCAAAGTTTTTTTTTTTCGTTGAGTCCTTTGTTACAGATTTGACTTGGAGTGCATCAGAATGGTGACAGTCCAGGAGGAGGCACAATTTGTCACCTGGTATGCAGAATCCAAATCTGTGAAAATGTTAATGCAGAATTATCAGTGCCACTTCCCAGGAGAAAATTCATCATGCGTCATGCGAACTGTAGGAAGTGAGATCAACTGTCCATAAGGTGTTATGTAAGTAGCTATGCCTTTTAACATAGGAATGGTCCAAGCACTGCAGCCAAATTATCATCCTTTATTGCATGCATCTGCATGTTTTGTGCTGTGTTCATAGATGCTGACAGACACTTCTGGTACCAGAAAACGTGTCCGTTTTCAGGCGAAAAAAACATCGCTCCTTTCTTGACATGTTATTTATCACAACATTAGGATTTAGGGTTCTGAAAACCCACACAACTCACATGAATACAATCATGATAGTCTTTAAGCTTAATGTCTGATATGACCTAATAGATGGTAGGGTTACAGGCATATTTTTCTTTGCAGAAAGAACCATAACAGGAAAGGTTTTCGTGGACAAGCTTGATCAGGTTCTGCTACTATAGATTGAAGTGCTGCAGTCATTCATCATTTTCCAGCATGGAGGCCAAACCCCACATAGGAGTTTGAACATGTGGGGTCTGCTGAATAACACATTTCCTGAGAGGTGTATGGGTTTTGCTGGTCCCATCACATTCATCCTGCTCTCTCCCCATGCCATGCCATCAGACTTCTGTTTATTGGGTTATGTCAAGGACCATGTGCACAGTACATCACACATTACTACCCTTTGTACTGAATCAATGAAGTAATCAGAAATGTTAACACTTCAGTGCTGACCTCTACATAGACAGAATTTGAATATAACTTTGATGAGTGGAGGCACACATTGAAATTCTGGCATAACAGGAGAAACTTTTGATATCTGCTAAATGTTTGACAACAAACCATGATGGTCTGTCTCTAGTAGTTACCAAGTAATTATTTTTAAAATGACTGTGAGGCTTTATGGACACCCTGTAAAAGAAATTTGGGTCATACATTTAGTACAGACTTTCCACCCGTTCTTGATCCCAGGAAAATCACCCTGAAGTTTTTATACCTATTACCACACAAGTGCCAGACTGGTTCCTTTACCAAGGGCATGGTCAACCATCTGTCCCATCTTAATAAAGGGTACTTGTATAGTCTGTGTGCATGTACATTTCTGAGCTATTTATTTTCATGGTACTATACCAATAAATCCTATATCATTGTATAGTTCCTGAACAAATAAATAAATATGACACCGTGTATACCGAGCAAGAGGGCATCTTTACATCTAACATGGAAACTAAGACTTTCTTAAGTAGAACAAAAGTTTCAAAATTCCGACACCTTGATGACAAACTAGAGTAATTTAGTGTCACACTGAGAGGCTGGCACACATATCTCTTATCAGTGTTGAGGAGCAACATGCACCTGAGGTACTATTTTTTTTCTTACTTGTTTTTAGAGTTTTCTGGTTTAATAAATTTTATGTAGCAATTATTTTGTTATATAGGCATGCTTTTACATATATTCACACTGAAATTCATCTGCAGATATCAAAATACAGCAGGTTAGGGTAATGTGTATACTATTCTGCTTTTAAATAATTACGTATTAATGGCTCCTGTCAATACCATTTGAGGGACTGTCACAATGGCTGACAGGTTATATAATGGTGGGTGTCATCAGTTATGAAACTCAGTTTTGAGAGGTAAATGTAGATTAGATTAGATTAGATTAGATTTACTTTCATTCCAATTGACCCATAGTGAGGAGGTTAGGGTAATGTGTATACTGTTCTGCTTTTAAATAATTACGTATTAATGGCTCCTGTCAATACCATTTGAGGGACTGTCACAATGGCTGACAGGTTATATAATGGTGGGTGTCATCAGTTATGAAACTCAGTTTTGAGAGGTAAATGTAGATTAGATTAGATTAGATTAGATTTACTTTCATTCCAATTGACCCATAGTGAGGAGGTCCTCCAGGATGTAGAACATGTCAGAAAAACAACAACACATGACAAATATTTACAACTCAAACAAATAAGCTAATGTATCATTCCATAGGTCCCAAGTGGAATGAACGTCATTTTTTAATGAACGCTATATGAAAGAATCATTTTACAAATACTAATACAATGAATTTCAAATAAAAAAGTTTATTTATTTATTTATAGTGTAATAAACATGTAATACAACTACTATAATACTTATTTACAATTAACACATTACAGCACTGAAATTGTGCAGAAGTTAAATCAGTTGGTTCTATTGAGAAAGTCACCAATGGAGTAGAAGGAGGTGGCCACCAATAAATCCTTTAGGCTTCTCTTAAACTGAATTTCATTTGTTGTCAAGCTTTTTATGGCTGCTGGCAACTTATTGAAAATGTGTGTTCCTTAATAATGCACACCTTTTTGTACAAGACTTTAAATCCTTGTGAAGATTATTCTTATTTCTAGTACTGAATCCATGAATAGAGCTGTTGGTTTGAAAAGTGATATATTTTTAAAGACAAATTTCATTAAAGAATAAATATATTGTGAAGCAGTAGTTAGTATCCATAGTTCCCTAAACAGGCTTCTGCAGGATGTTCTTGAGTTCACACCACATATAACTCTTACTGCACATTTTTGTGCCTGGAAAACTTCAGCTTGGCTTGATGAATTACACCATAAAATAACCCCATATGACATTAAGGAATGAAAGTAAGCATAGTGTGCCAGCTTTTTCATTTTTATATCCTCTATGTCTGACACAATTTGCATTGCAAATAGAGATTTGTCAAGACGCTTCAGCAGTTCTGTGGTGTGCTTTTCCCAGTTGAATTTATTATCAAGCTGTAATCCCAAGAATTTAACACTGTCCACTTCTTCTATATGCTTATCATATGTTAGGCATATACTCATGGGACACCCCTTACAAGTTCTGAACTGCATGTAGTGTGTTTTTTCAAAGTGTGGTGACAAGGAATTGGCTAGGAACCAGTGATTAATGTCCACAAATATTTTATTAGCTGATCTTTCTAAGACAACACTTGATTTGCTATCTATTGCAATGTTTGTATCATCGGCAAACAAAACAAACTTGGCATCTGGTAATGTTACTGATGAAAGGTCATTGATATACACAAGAAAAAGTAAGGGCACTAAAATGGAACCTTCTGGGACCCCACATGTAATTAGTTCCTAGTTGGATGATGCCTGATGGCTTGATGCATGTCTCTTTCCTAGTAACACCCTTTGTTTCCTGCCTGAGGTATAAGATTTGAACCAGTTTGCAGAATTTCCTGTCACACTATAATATTCTAATTTAGTTAAAAGGATATTGTGATGTACACAGTCAAATCCCATTGACAGATCACAAAATATACCAGTTGCCTGCAATTTTTCATCTAATGAATTAAGCACATTTTCACTGTAAGTGTAGATAGCGTTCTCAATATCAGAACCCTTTAGTAATCTGAACTGTGACTTTGACAGTATGTTATTTGAGATAAGATGGTTATAAAGCCGGTTGTACATTACTTTTCCTAAAATTTTTGAGAATGCTGGCAAAAGCGAAATTGGACAGAAATTTGATGCTATTTCTTTACCTCCCTTCTTAAACAGTGGCTTAACGTCAGCATATTTTAACCATTCAGGAAATATTCCACTGATAAAGAACTGGTTACACAGATATCTTAATATGTTACTTAACTCAGAATCACCTTTTTTAATTAGCTTTGTTGATATTCCATCATACCCACTAGATGTTTTTGATTTTAAAGATTATATCATGGACATTATTTCTGCTGGGGTGAGGGTCAAATTCATATTATGGAAGTTACTGGAAATGTCTGGTCTGAGGTATTCCATAGCAGCATCTACAGAACCTGACAACTCCATCTTTTCAGTAACGGTTATGAAATGTTTGTTAATACGTTCTGCAACCCTATACACATCTGTCACCAATGTATCATTTACTCTTAATGCTATTTGCCCCTCTTCATGTCTGGTTCTACTGGTCTCCTCCTTCACTATATCCCATATTGTCTTTATTTTGTTATCTGATATGACTATTTTTTCCTTGTAATATATTTGCTTTGATGTCCGTATTACAGTCTTTTATGTTTTGCAGTATTTCTTGTAATGTTCTACAGCATCAACATCAGAACTGTTTCGGATTGACAGATACAGTTTTCTTTTTGTTTTACAAGATACCCCTATTCCTTGAGTCATCCATGGCTTCTTTGTAGACTTTGCTCTAACCTTGGTAAGTTTTTGGGGAAAACAGTGTTCGAATATAGTAAGCACTTTATTAGCAAATGTGTTATATTTTTCATTCATGCCATGAGCACTGTAAACATCAGTCCAGTGAATGTCCCTCTGAGGAGTGTCCTAAAATAATCAATTTTTTGGTTATTGATTACCCTCTTGAGCTCAGATTTAACAGATTTTATATCCTGTTCAGTGTTAACATTTAACAGAAGGAACTGCACATCATGATCTGAGTGGCCATTAACTATTGGTTTTGTAATATAATTTTGTTCATTGGACTTTTTGATAAAGATATTATCAATGGCTGTTTGTGAGCAATTGTCTAACCTAGTGGGGAACTTTACAGTGAGAATTAAGTTGAATGATAGTGTTACTAACTCAAATATATTTCTTTTTTTTATGTTAAATGGGCCAGTACAGCTTCAAGGTGGTTTACAAACAGATTCAAGTTACCTGCAAGTGCTTGATATACACTTAATATTATGAAGGATTTTTTGTGAAATTCTACTTCTGTTGCACATGCTTCCGTATGATGTTGTAGGCAAAATTTATGAATGTCTATGTTCTTGAATTTATGACAGTTCCTGATGAATGTGGCAACTCCTCCTTTCTCCATTTCTGATATACAAAAGTGAGATACTAACCCAAACACTGGAACACTTGAAAGTTCTATACCAGTGGTCACATGATGTTCAGAGAGGCAGATTATGTCAGCTGGGTTTGTAGACTCTAATTCATCTATGCAGATAATTAATTCATTAATTTTATTTCTCAGTCCTTGAATATTTTGATGCAATAAAGATAGCTGACATTTCACACTGACTGAGTTAAAATTGGGTAGAGTTAAAATATCTGCTGACTGTTGAAAATTCTTAACCAATGGCTGTTTATGCTGATGTAATAAGCTAGAATTATGTTTTTTGGTTTCTTCCTCAAACTGAAGGTTTGTCTCAGTCCTAACCTCTCTTAAAATTTGGTTTCTTTCTGTCCTCACTACCCTAAAAAAGGATCTTTTCTGAACCCTATAACCACTGGTATTTTATCATTCATGACAGCACCTCACCCCTTTAACTTTCCTGCTGTTTTCCCAGCCAGTTTACCCTTCCCCTTCCTGTTGAGGTGAAGGCCATGCCTAATATAATCGCACCTATTCAGAGAATCAACAGGAACCACACCAATCTGTGACCCTGCACCTGACATAAGTAACCGTTCCAACTCCAACCATTCCAACTCCAACTCTCTTGACAGAAGAGGTCAAATGAGGTCAGTCATGGCGTCCAAGAACAGATACAAACTCAACACTAGTATGCTTCGATGCTGATGCAATCTTTGTCAGGTCACACTCTATACTGTACCCAGGATCTCTGTCAACCACAGTGTCTTCCTTAGTGAACTCTTTGCAAAGTGATCCTAAATCCTCTGTCACCTGCTTCAGACCAGCACTAGGTTTAAAAAATTGGTGATCTGGTATTCTGATCCCAGTTCATCCTGCAAAAGTTGGCCAACACCTCTTCCATGTGAACTACCTAACAACAACACTTTCTTTCTCTTTGCCAATTTCCCTACTTTCTTACTTTTCAATTTGCTGCTGGAAGTTTGTTGTGCCCTGTCTACACCTGCAACTGCTTGAGTCTCACCAGTGTATAACTGAAGCAACAGGTCAAATCTATTTTCCACATTCACCACGAAGCTGTCAGATAAAGTTCTAGGCCTGTTCCTCCTGTTGCCTGTTGCCACTTCCCACCTCTCTTTACCCTTCTCCCTCTTTAACCTGTCAAGATCTCCCCTGACCTTGTCTAACTCATCCTGAAGGGCAGCAATTTTCCCCTCCTGTTCTAGTATCTTCCTATCTCTACTACAAATCCTATAAAACCTTTGATGAGTCTCATTTACTTCCCCTATTCCCACGCCACTACAGTCACCCACATGGAAGAAACTACAGCACCCATCACACATAGATGGTACCAATACAGTATTTTTTAGATTGGAATGATAACAGTGACATCGAGGTCAATGGCTCAAGTGCTTTCAGAAAGTTCCAAAATGTGGACACCTTTAGCAATATTAAAATAATGGTGAGAGTAGAAACAGTCTCTTAAAGGCAAGTATTTGAGCCCAAATGTGGCATATAAAGTACATTAATGCAAGTAGATTTTCTGAAATATAATGCCTGTGTAGAGCACAGTCATGCTTAGTGTTGCTGCTCAGAGCTTACCCAGTAGCAAATGATTTTGATTCTGTGAAATAGTGTAGTTGGTGTTAATCACTATCCTAAGGAATCCAGTTGGGCACAATAGGTGCAGATGGCAGGAAATTGTGCCCCACTACAACTGGAATGAGACCTGCCATATCAGTTCAGAGATTATCCTCAGTCTCAGGGCTGGTTTAGGGCCCATACAAAACAAGCTGCCACTTGGGGTGCCAAGTTGAGAGGGGACACCATAGGTGCTGCAACTGCAAGATTTCTATACAGTATGTATGATAATTGGTAGTGGCTGCCTGGGCCACCAAGCTGACAGGGACACCAAGCTGAGAGGGGCACTAGGGGTCCCCAAGTGCAAGATTTATATATAGTGCATATCACAATTAATTGTGAAATCTGACATGAATAAAAGTGTTCTAGGGAAATTTGGGGGGGGGGGGGGGTGAATATTTGTGTGTGTGGGGGGGAGGGCATCAAATAATACAAATAATACACTGCTCGTTTGGAAATATGTTCTTGAACATCATTGAATCACAGCACAAAATTTGCAGTGTCATTCTCAGAACTGTTAGTTCTTTTGGTTTTGGGATAGATAGATGACTTAAACAAGAAATTCAAACAATTCTGTCACACTCTCAGTTGCTGATTCCTTGACTTATGCTATTTGGCAGAGAATGCTGGACACCCTTAGAAGATTAGGCAGGTAATGCAGAAGTAACAGAATACATTTTGTGAAGATGTATGGGTTCGTGGAGTATTTGAAGGGTATGGGGAAAGATAATGGTAATATTTAAATTTCAGTTTTTAAACCATGTAGAGTAATACAATGGTGACCCTAATCTGTGCTAGTTACTGCTAAGGTTCATCTTAGTGATGTCTGTTTGTTTCTATAGGAACCCACACTCTTAGGTAAGAGACACTGATATCCCACAAATTCAAAATGAAGCTAGCTACAGACTGCAGTATGTGCAGTTGTGATATTTCTGCAATTTTAAGCAAATTTTGGTGATTCCAGTCATTGTGACTGTTTTGATTATGACAATAGTGATCCAGACTTCAGTTTAAATGAGGCCATTGAAGATGCTACTAATATTAATTGTGACACAAGTGAGGTAAATTCTGTTGTCCCCATAATGTTATTTGCTGGTTACCGTTATCTTTGTTTTATTGATTAGGTTACCATTTTGTTGATTTGACAGGATTTTTTTTAAATTGCACTTTGTGTACAATGATTTTTTATGAGAATGAAGAAGACCACAACAGAACTGACCATGGATATAAATTCAGGGCAATGCAAACATCTAGAAGAGGGAAAGATAACCATGAACAAACAACAATAGAAGAAACTTGCAAGGAATAGTGGACTTGAATACATTACAAAAAAGGTAATCCAAGTCAGAACTTTAGTTGGCTCACCCTGTAAATGTACTCAAAAGTATTTTGACAGATTGAGGAGAGGCTTATACAGAGCATAAACCAGTTATTCTAGAACACTCAAGACTGCAATAGACAAAATACATATTTGTTTCGTTCCAACTTGTGACATTCACCTGCCTTATTTCTTCATTTTTTGTCCTTGGTGTCAACATACTGCATTGCTACACTGGCTGAAAAATGAGGTTTGGAAGTTCAACATTCACTACTTTAAATGATGTAACTGACAGGTGCACATTTATGTTTCACAGTTGTTTACTTTCACTCTTCACAACCCCCCCCCCCCTCCTCCCCCCCCCCCCCCCCCCAATAATACACA
The DNA here is from genome assembly GCF_021461395.2 of Schistocerca americana. Lineage (NCBI taxonomy): Eukaryota > Metazoa > Arthropoda > Insecta > Orthoptera > Acrididae > Schistocerca > Schistocerca americana. Next base: position 345,850,852 of record NC_060130.1, read on the forward strand.
GTTATATGGCCAGTGCACTATTGTTTAACTTTTGATAAGCTTCATTAATAGTTTGCAGGCAAACATCCACATACTGCTACAATAGTTTACTATGCAACATCTACAAGCACAAATATTTCACAGCCTTTCAAATAAATTGAAGAGCTACTATCATTGCTTTAACACACAGCCTATTGGTGTAACACTTATTTCACAGTTAAGTGGATGCATTGTTGTTGATCTAACCAATACAGGTTCTGTGTCTGAAATTCAGCTGTGGACTGACTGTCTCAGGACCAAAAATTGGACCCTTATTTATCCTCACAATAAGAGGCACTGAAACTACACATTGTTTGATGTTTAATTTACAGAAATTACAATCAAAACTTAACCCACTAAATTAACTGAATACATCAAAAAATTGTGTCTTTTTAACAGTTTCTTCTAATACAAGAGTTAGGCCGAATTATTTGTTTAAATGACGAAATTAACAGATATTGTTGTTCGAACAATATTTTTGACAAACCTGTTAATTATTTAGGAAGTAATTAATAGCTGGATCTGCTAACATGTTTTCGAATAGAGCCAAATAGATCCTTTGAGAATACTACTAGTTGTTTCTTCAAATGTTTACAATTATTATGGAATTCATATTTGTTTATAAGTCAACAATAGAATTTAAGTTATGAAACAATTACTGATTTCACCCAATAACAAAAGATACTAACTAGGCATAATCAAAATAAATTAGAAAATCAATTACATGCATAAAACTAAGCACAAAATTAGACCCGATGCTATAGCCTATTCTTTATGACTGATGGCCAACCTTTCCTTTTATGAAAATGCAAATTATACTCAAGTATTTAATGGTAATTTTTTAAAAGTGAAAAAAATTAATTTTATGGAGGCAGATGGCAAAAGAATAGGGGAAGTACAATTTCATCACCCCCCTCATCGGACTGACCAGTTAGATATTACAAATAGCTAACTGGGCAATTCAATGACTACAAGTGACCCCAAACAGTGGGTTAAAAATCTACACACAAAAAAATATTACATAAGAAATCTTATCAAAACTACAGTATACTTTATCTTTCTTTTTTAAAATTTATACTTATATGAACTGGTCATACGAAAATCCCCATACCAAACATTTACATCCATAGTATTGCACAACGGGGCAAAATGTCTAAGTTATACTTTTAATAAAAATAGGTATCTTCATCACAAGTGATGACCTTCTTGGATAAACAAAGATTATATTCTAAGATAGGGTAAAGCTAGGTAAAGGGGGCCACCCTAAGAAAACATTTTGTTTCATTTACCTTATTTGACATATAAGCATGTAGAATGTATCTTAAGCTATGTACACTCTAGAACCATAAAAAAGTTGCATTATTACTCAATACCTTGTTCTGTAGTAGAGATGTGGGCTTAAATGAATGTCTGCAAAATGGTCACTTTGCCCAGTAGGTAGGGCAATGTGGCCACAGGTGGATAAAAGGTAAAAAAGACTCAAAGAACAAGTTTAGGACACTGTGAATAGAAAGGAATTGTGAAATGAAGAATGTAGCCTACTCATTTACGTAATGAAATTTATTTAAATATGAGAAAAATATTCAAACTTATTAAAAATTTACCAAATTATACAAAAAGTTAATAGTTTTACTTTCCAAGTTACAGTGCATCATTTGTCATGAGATCAAAGTCAAATTAGGGTCATAAGTCACTTATCTCTACAATATTCACACATGAACACATTGTCATCTTCACCATCTTCACCATCTTCACCATCTTTTAAGTGTTACAGGGTTTAGGTTAGCATCTCACTATTGTAGATCAGAAATGGAGAAAGGAGGAGTTGCCACATTCATCAGGAACTGTCATAAATTTAAGAACATAGACATTCATAAATTTTGCCTAGAACAGCATATGGAAGCATGTGCAACAGAATTAGATTTTCACAAAAAATCTTTCATAATATTAAGTGTATATCGAGCACCTGCAGGTAACTTAAATCTGTTTGTAAACCACCTTGAAGCTGTACTGGCCCATTTAACAACCAAAAACAAAGAAATAGTGGTTGCTGGTGATTTCAATGTAGATTTCCTTAAAGACTCTCCCAATAAGAACCTATTTGAGTTAGTAACACTATCATTCAACTTAATTCCCACAGTAAAGTTCCCCACTAGGATAACCACTTGCTCACAAACAGCCATTGATAATATCTTTATAGAAAAGTCAAATGAACAAAATTATATTACAAAACCAATAGTCAATGGCCTCTCAGACCATGACATGCAGTTCCTTCTGTTAAATGTTAATACTGAACAGGATATAAAATCTGTTAAATCTGAGCTCAAGAGGGTAATCAGTAAGCCAAAAATTGATTATTTTAGGACACTCCTCAGAGACATTCACTGGACTGATGTTTACAGTGCTCATGGCATGAATGAAAAATATAACATTTTTGCTAATAAAGTGCTTACCTTATTTGAACACTGCTTTCCCCCAAAACTTACCAAGGTTAGAGCAAAGTCTACAAAGAAGCCATGGATTACTCGAGGAATAGGGGTATCTTGTAAAACAAAAAGAAAACTGTATCTGTCAATCCGAAACATTTCCAATGTTGATGCTATAGCACATTATAAGAAATACTGCAAAATATTAAAGACTGTAACACGGATGTCAAAGCAAATATATTACAAGGAAAAGATAGTCATATCAGATAACAAAATAAAGACAATATGGGATATAGTGAAGGAGGAGACCGGTAGAACCAGACATGAAGAGGAACAAATAGCATTAAGAGTAAATGATGCATTGGTGACAGATGTGTATAGTGTTGCAGAACTTTTTAACAAACATTTTATAACTGTTACTGAAAAGATGGGGTTGTCAGGTTCGGTAGATGCTGCTATGGATTACCTTAGACCAGACATTTCAAGTAACTTCCATAATATGAATTTGACCCTCACTACCCCAACAGAAATAATGTCCATCATAAAATCTTTAAAATCAAAAACATCTAGTGGGTATGATGAAATATCAACAAAGTTAATTAAAGAATGTGATTCTGAGCTAAGTAACATATTAAGCTATCTGTGTAACCAGTCGTTTATCAGTGGAATATTTCCCGAATGGCTGAAATATGCTGAAGTTAAGCCACTGTTTAAGAAGGGAGATAAAGAAATAGCATCAAATTTCCGTCCAATTTCACTGTTGCCAGCATTCTCAAAAATTTTCGAAAAAGTAATGTACAGTCGTCTTTATAACCATCTTATCTCAAATAACATACTGTCAAAGTCACAGTTTGGATTTCTAAAAGGTTCTGATATTGAGAAGGCTATCTACACTTACAGTGAAAATGTACTTAATTCATTAGACAAAAAATTGCAGGCAACTGGTATATTTTGTGATCTGTCAAAGGCATTTGACTGTGTAAATCACAATATCCTTTTAAGTAAACTAGAATATTATAGTGTAACAGGAAATGCTGCAAAATGGTTCAAATCTTATACCTCTGGCAGGAAACAAAGGGTGTTATTAGGAAAGAGACATGTATCAAGCTATCAGGCATCATCCAACTGGGAACTAATTACATGTGGGGTCCCACAAGGTTCCATTTTGGGGCCCTTACTTTTTCTTGTGTATATCAATGACCTTTCATCAGTAACATTACCAGATGCCAAGTTTGTTTTGTTTGCTGATGATACAAACATTGCAATAAATAGCAAATCAAGTGTAGTCTTAGAAAGATCAGCCAATAAAATATTTGTAGACATTAATCACTGGTTCCTAGCCAATTCTTTGTCACTAAACTTTGAAAAAACACACTACATGCAGTTCAGAACTTGTAAGGGGTGTCCCAAGAGTATATGTCTAACATATGATGACAAGAAGATAGAAGAAGTGGACGGTGTTAAATTCTTGGGATTACAGCTTGATAATAAATTCAACTGGGAGGAGCACACCACAGAACTGCTGAAGCGTCTTAACAAATCTCTGTTTGCAATGCGAATTTTGTCAGACATAGGGGATATAAAAATGAAAAAGCTGGCATACTATGCTTACTTTCATTCCATAATGTCATATGGGATTATTTTCTGGGGTAATTCATCAAGCCAAGCTAAAGTTTTCCGGGCACAAAAACGTGCAGTGAGAATTATATGTGGTGTGAACTCAAGAACATCCTGCAGAAGCCTGTTTAGGGAACTAGGGATACTAACTACAGCTTCCCAATATATTTATTCCTTAATGAAATTTGTCATTAAAAATATATCACTTTTTCAAACCAACAGCTCAATTCATGGAATCAATACTAGAAATAAGAATAATCTTCACAAGGATTTAAAGTCACTTAGTCTTGTACAAAAAGGTGTGCATTATTCAGGAACACACATTTTCAATAACTTGCCAGCAGCCATAAAAAGCTTAACAACCAATGAAATTCAGTTTAAGAGAAGCGTAAAGGATTTATTGGTGGCCAACTCCTTCTACTCCATTGATGAATTTCTGAGGAAAACCAACTGATTTGTATATAAGTACAACATAACTTCTGCACAATTTCAGTGCAGTAATGTGTTCACTGAAAATTTGTGTGTGTGTGTGTGTGTGTGTGTGTGTGTGTAAGTATAATCTAACTTCTCCACCATTTCAGTGCAGTAATGTGTTCATTGTAAATAAGTATTACAGTAGTTGTATTACATGTTTCTTACCTTATAAATAAATATAAAACTTTTTTATTTTAAATTCAGTGCAATAGTATTTGTAAAATGACTCTTAGTGTTCATTAAAAAATGACGATCATTCCACTTGGGACCTGTGGAATGGTACATTAGCTTATTTGTTTTAGTTTAAATATTTGTCATGTATTGTTGTTTTTCTGACATGTTCCACATCCTGGAGGACCTCCTCACTACGGATCAATTGGAATGAAAGTAAATCTAATCTAATCTAATCTAATCCACATCTATCACATTCTTCATGAACCCACAGCTTGCAATCAGAGCATCTAATCCAACCTTCATTGTCTTTAGATTTAGAGAAAGCCTCATTACAATAAAAACATTCAGTGTCCTTATCTTCCTCGCTGTATTCTTCTTCACTGTATTCTCCAAAAATCTGCTTTTTGCACTTCACTCCTAGATTTCCTATTTGCACTTTTGCTTTGTTATTAAGTTTTTATTTCAACAGCTGGTTTAGACGTGTTAGTCATTTCATCTTTTTCTATAGGGTTTGTTCTTCTTTTCTTGGTCTGCTTTTTCTTCTTCACCTTATCTTCTAACAGCTTGGTTTTTGAAGGGCTAGAAGTTATTATCATTGCCTGACCCCTTCTTTGCCCTTTCTTTCTTTGTTGTTGGTGCTGGCCTAATTTTAATTTTGGTAAAAGTAGGCCTAGAATATCTTTTGGGCTTACTGCAAAATATGTTGACTGTGTTACCTTCTTATTTGCGTCATCCATGAAAGTGCCCTCATTATTGTTATTGCCACTCACTTCTCCTTCCTTCACAGCTTCATTTTCATTAGTAGGACTATCAACTGCTGCTTCACTATTTGCTGCTACAACATCAAATTCATCTTCTTCAATTTGCATAGGCCTATTAACTATGTCTTTAGCACCTTCAATTCCTTTGTTTGTCTCATTTACTGTGTCCCTCTTATTTTCATTTAAATTTTCTCCACAGATTATGCCTATGTCCAATATGCACACCTCTGCAGCAACAAAATCTGCATCTGAAAATATAGACAGGTCCAAAGGGACAATCCAGCATTTACAAAATCCATTTATTGCTGTAGACAGTACTGCTGCCAGCAGAAATGCCTCTCCAAGAAGCTTACTGATTTGTAATTGTGTTATTACCCTTCCTGGGGTGTTTTGGAGAAACTTTTCACAAGCTCTGGCATAGAATGTTTTGAAAGGTGCCATAAATGATACATCTAGAGGTTGTAGTTCGTGGCTACAATGTGGTGGCAAACACACTATGGTAGGAATGATTTTCTCTGGCTTTTTCTATGAAGTATATATTGTTTGTGTGGTTGGCGTGTCCATCCAGAATAAGTAGGACTGGATCATCTGCCATAGGTTTTGTGTAATTCAAGAAATAATCAAACCATTTCATGAAAATATCCATCTGCATCCGCCCACTGTGATGGCAAGCAAATGTGGTTCCCGGAGGAGCACCATCTTGAAGTTCAACTTTCGTTCTTTGTCTGGGAAATATGACAAAGAGTGGAATAAATGTCCCCTCTGCAGACATGCATATGGCTACTGCTGAAAGCAAACCTTTCTTTGCTGACATAATAGCACCAGCTTGGCATCTGACTTTACATGAGAAAACTTTGAAATTTCTAAACTGAACTGTCGTTAGACCAGTTTTGTCAACATTGTAGATAGGTGAAAAGGTTTTTCTTGCAATTCCTGAAGAATGTTGAAAAATCTTTGCACATTACCTTTATTAAAGCCCTGAGCCTAGGCCATTGAAGTGGATTCTGATTTCCTAAGGCTTATGTTTGGATGTCTTTTCCGAAACTGTGCCACACAGTCCTTGTCTGCCATCTTTCCCTCTTTATTAAATTGGTGTGGTAGATTATTCCACTCAATAAGATGAAATGCCATAATATCTTTGTTCCATGTCAAAAATATGGCTAACAAGTTCTTCTTCTTGTTTTTCATTGAAAATACGTCTAAAGTTTCCGAGAATCTCCTTACTTTCAATAGCATCACAGTTTTTCTTCTGGAATCTTCATTTAGGTGTGTTTCTTGGAACATTGAACCATTTGGCTGCTGTTGCAAAGGGCATCTTTTTTTTCTTACAGCTTCCAGTGCTTCTAGCGAAGCCTGGGAATCCCATGATTGGTTGCAGTGATTTTCTCAAATAATTTGACGGCAACTTAGCACATTCCTGTAATAATAGAATATATGTTTCAAAAATTGGTTAATATATTAATGCTTTAGTATACCTACATATTTTCAGACAGACTATTTTCTTATTATCAATTGGTGGTTTTAAAATAGGTAGCCTTAGCAAAGTGGCCGCTTTGCCCTGACAGACGACTGGCCACTTTGCCCGACTGGATGAAATTGTACTGATTGTTGTCTGAAAATGACAATACATAACTACCAAATACATAAATATATAGTTCCCAAGGTTAAAATATAATGTTTTACCAGAACTATAGCAATTAAATGTATCAGTACATACTTTGTAAATATACGCAATTGAATTGGTCACTTACTTTCCATCAGACGTATAGAAAACACAAAATATGTCACTGCAGATGAGTGCGCCCATCTTTCTCCACGAGACTCACTGGCAATACCAAAGAAGTCTCTCTGAATAGTTTTAAATGTTCCCTACTAGGCTGCAGCACTCTCGAATGGAATAAAAGCAAGTGGCTACTTTACCCACCCTGGCCATTATAGCCACCCATACCCTACATATCACTTGATACAAGTCCTGTCTTGCTTCAAATAATAAATCCTCATGGGTTGCAATAAGTTAAATTATAAAACACATTGCGCTTCACTTTTTAGACAGATAATTTCACTTGCTCAATGTTTAGTATTTTTCACAAGCACCTTCACTCTTTTAATGAGCTTTAACACACTTTCTCACCAAGTTGTCCATGCCTTCAACAGGTCCAAGTGACAGTTAGTTAGGAAATGCACTGCTATCAGTTTCCTTGGAGGTGGTTCTCCTCTACCACAGTACATGAAAAAATTAGAAAAAACGCCCTACTTTAGTACTCTTATATTTACTTCCAACTATAGGAAAAAAATGTTTAATGCTAATGCCAAATAATGGTCATTACCTCAGAAACAGATACACTACATAGTCCTCATAACATCACAATAATTAGCACTAAAATTGACTATAGTATTAAAGGTGGGGGACTAGCAAAATTTTAAAATCAAGTACACATTAAACTGCAAAACATTACTCTAGATCATAGCTCTGTCTGAAACTGGTTAAACTCAAAAGACTTTTGTTTCTTTTCCACTTGCAAAATAGCAAAAACTCAAGGTGTGCAGTAGCAAAGATTTACTAATCATTACATTGTGAAAAAAGAAGAGTACCTTCACATAACTTAATTACTATTCAACTCAAAATTAAGGGGATGGCAGTTGTACCAAATCATTGCCCCACCTCTCTACTCAACTCTGAGCACTACTCTAATTCAATCAGAAAATTAAAGCCTCACAAAATCAAAAAATGTTACCAAACAGCTGACTTGTCAGAATATTCACACCAGTCTAGCATCACAGCTGTCAGTTAATCACCAAAATTACTTTACTTCATTCCAGTATTGCCACTTCAAGCTCATAATTCCTCTGAACACAAACAGAAGTTTTCAGATAACCTATAGGTCCAATAATGCAGCATTATATGACTAGTAACTCACTAAAATATTGCTCTTTTTGTTAGGCTCTCATTCCCAGCTGCAGTGTCATGAATTGCACAGTATAATAGCATCCAATGTTCTGTAGTTCAAAAATTAAATCATCAATACAGTTACACCACATTTGTTTGTATAAAGTTATCCTTTTCATTACTCAATCATGTCTGTCAGCTCCATTGTTTTACTTACATTTCTTACCTCGTTAGCTAGTGGAGTGCATTCACAAACAATATCCCTACTGCAGAGACAGGCTTCCTAACCATCAAGACCCTAACATTATTCATTGTTGTATAATTTCATTACTGCTTCATTTTCTAATAAATAAACAGCTGCTCTGCTTATCCAATGCAAAACTGATTCTACTGAAAAACACTCCACAGTAACAGATTCTAACACTAAGGCAAATGTAACTCTCATTACAGATCAGACAAAATTATCACTCAGAAAAGCTATTATTTCAGTGTGTTCCATCAACCTGCCAAAGATTCTAGCCTGAAGGGCGATATACATACAAACCTTGCTTACTCTTTCTACACACATTACTCCAGGCAACTATGTTTAAAGTTTTAATTCCTTTATTTTAGAAAAGGCTGTACCATGATGCACTTCTATAGGTAGATAGTTATCTCAATACCCTGACTGTACTGAACACAAAAACTTCTGTTATACCACAATAGGCCAAGTATCCAAGATGGTTTTTATCTCATATTGCCTCTCCTGCTGCATTAAATTATACTAAAGTCACATATGAGCTGATTAGTTCAGATGTTAATTATTCTCCATGTATGATGACACCTTGCATTTTCAGTTTACCTTACCTCTTTGTTTGACAGAAATTCTTTAACCATGGTACCAATTTACTTTCTTCCATCCTCTTGTGATTCCATTTCTTATAAGTAACACAACATTATACTTAGACAGATAGAGAAGATATAGAGAGATACATATGGATAGATAGAAACATAGATATAGATAGAGAGAGAGAGAGAGAGAGAGAGAGAGAGGAGAGAGATATAGAGAGATACATATGGATAGATAGAAACATAGATATAGATAGACAGAGAGAGAGAGGAGAGAGATATAGAGAGATACATATGGATAGATAGAAATGTAGATATAGATAGACAGAGAGAGAGAGAGAGAGAGAGAGAGAGAGAGAGGAGAGAGATATAGAGAGATAACACTGAGAAGTGTTTGACTGCCACAGGACACACGAAAAATGAGACAGACAGCTGGGATAAGCATTATCGCCACTTAATGAATCCAACACACAATGTTGAACACCCTACTTGCTTGTAGGTCTTACTTCTGGTTCAATGCACATTATAGTAAGTTCCTCCTCTCCCTTTATGCTACCCACATCATCATTCAACATCTCACTAAAATTAGAGCTTCCACTTCTCTTACTGCTATCATTTACAATGCCCTTACCTGTGATCACAGCACATTTATATACACGTGGCTCTTCATCACTACCTGCTCGAGTGTAAGCCAAAACTGGAGTATTATCTGGTTTAAATGGTTTGACCATGAATTAAAATCATCTCCTCCATTTCTTTTACTTGAATTTTTCCTACCATTTCTGTGGCCATTCTGGTTATCTTCCACCCTACCATTCCTTGAATTTCTACTGTAATTAGTCCTGTTTATCCTATTTACCTGAAATTCTCTCCATGATTGATTATTGTCATCAAAATTCCTCCTACGATCTTTCACTGAGGGCTTCACCCTCTCCACTTTATCATCATAATTCAAGAAATCACTACTATTACCCCTAGGGGAAGGTACGAGCATTTCTCTAACTTTTTGAGGCAACTTAGTTTCTAAATCCATAATTATTGATTCGCTACCTAGCTCTTTGCCCAAATATTTCAGTTTGTTTATCTAAGGCTGACAGAAACCTTTCAGAGTCCCATTCCTAGAGTCAAATATCTCTCCTCCCCAAAATTCACTCAAAATTTTCTGCTGCTGCTCTTTGGACCAATATTCATCTAAAAATGCTTTCTCAAAGCTTTGCCGCAAAGTACAACTGTCAGCTACCTGAGCTGTCCATCCACAAGCATACCCTTTCAAAAAACCTCTCACAAATGACATTTCCTCTTTGTCATTCCATGTTTCAGGCAAATCATTAAATTCTCTAAGGAAACCCAGTGGATGCACTTCCCCATATGGTTCAAAATTGTTAAATTTCTTACAACTAACATATCAAAGACTGTTTGGGACACTACATACTCTATGCTTTAGATTTTGTACCTCTCCCATCTTTTTCTCCATTTCAGCCAATTTTGAAACTACATTTTTATTTACTTTCACCAGCTTTTCCTCTACCACTGCTGCACACTTGGTTTCTACCTGTCTTTCAAAATCATTTTTATTCTGATAGATTTGGTTCTCAAGTTTAACCCTATTTTCAGCACAAAATTTCCTGGCAGCTTTGACTTCATCTTTACACTGTTTCTCAGAAGCCTCCACCCTCCTGCTATAGTCATCACAAAGCTTCTTTTTCTCTTCTACACATTTACTACTCATCAATACTAATTTCTCATCAGTATTCTGGAATACTTTCTTTATCTTTTCATCACAATCTTTCCCTACTGCCTCAACCTTCTTATTCAATTCTGAAATACTAGACCTAATTATCTTAATTTCCTTTTTAATTTTTCTTCAGTTCATCTTTTAAGCTAGTCATCTCAGTTTTAATACTACTAATGTCTACTTTCATACTACTAATGTCTTCTTTCATACTATTTTCCACCCTAGTAATGTCTGCTTTCATATTATTTTCTGCCCTTCTAATATCTTCTTTCATACACATATCACTCAAACTACTCATAATTTGCAATAACAATATTTCCACTTTTCCGTCTGCCACAAACTTCTGCCCTTGCTGACATTTGCTACTAGATTCCTCCACCTTAACCTTAACGATCTCACTCCATTTCGCTCACATCACCACACGATGTATATGACACTTTAATCATTTCATCTACAATAGGACTTTCACCCCCACCATTCAAAGTTACATTAATGTCTGATTTATAACAACCATTGTCTACAGAACCAGTCTCCTGTTGTCCCTTGTCTCCCATCACACAGTCTTGTTCGTTCAGGCCACTTATTATGTATCACTTAATATAAAACAGCTTTTGCTATGAAATTACCTTAATCTTATACACTCTCCTCCTGCTGCTCTGCTGCTGTGAATGGGGTTGTCATCTCGATTTGTCATCTGCACTGCTGCTGCAAGTTGTAATTCTCTCTGTGAGGAATCTTGTTTATACCGGTCAGCTGTATCCACCTGTGTGCTGATTGGCTGCTTCTATACTCAGTGGCTGTTTCCATAGAACCCACTCGCTGACTGGTTGATGTTATATGTGTCCATGAAACCCATGCACTGATTGGCTGTGAGTTCAATGTTCAAAGTTCCCGAGTCCTAGTTTATTGTACCCAATTACAATAGTCCTCACCCAGGGCACTGTGTGTGACATTCATCTGCTTTATTTCTTCATTTGTTGTCCTCAGTGTTGACATACTCTGTTGCTACACTGGCTGAAAAATGGGGTTAGAACTACTGACTACTTCAAATGATATAGCCGACAGGTGCACATTTATGTTTCACAGTTCTTTATGTTCACTGTTCACAATCCCCCACAAAAAATACACAGTTATACGGCCAGTGCACTATTGTTTAACTATCAATAAGCTTCATTAACAGTTTGCAGGCAAACATCCGCATACTGCTACAATAGTTTACTATTGAACAACTACAAGCACAAACATTTCACACTCTTTCAAATAAATTGAACAGCTACTATCATTGCTTTAACACATGGCCTATTGGTGTAACACTTATTTCACAGTTAAGTGGATGCATTGTTGTTGATCTAACCAATAAGGATTCCATGTCTGAAACTCGGCTGTGGACTTACTCTCTTGGGACCAAAAATCAGACGCTTATGTATCCTCACAATAGTAGGCACTGAAACTATACATTGTTTGATGTTTAATTTACTGAAATTACAATTAAAAGTTAACTCATTAAATTAACTGAATACATCAAAAAATTGTGTCTTTTAACAGTTTCTTCTACTACAAGAGTTAGGCGGAATTATTCACTTAAATGATGAAATTAACAAATATTGTTACACAAACAATACTTTTGACAAAGCTGTTAATTACTTTGGAATTAATTAATAGTTGGCTTTGCTAACATGTTTTCAAATAGAGCCAAATAGATCCTTTAAGAATACTATTAGTTGTTCCTCCAAATGTTTACAGTTATTATAGAATTTATATTTGTTTATGAGTCAACAATAGAATTTAAGTTATGAAACAATTACTGATTTCACCCTATAACAAAAGATACTAACAAGGTATAATCAAAATAAATTAGAAAATCAATTACATTCATAAAACTAAGCACAAAATTAGACCCAGTGTTACAGCCTATTCTTTAAGACTGAGGGCCAACCTTTCTCTTTTATGAAAATGCAGAATATACTCATGTATGTTAATGGTAATTAATTAAAAGTGAAAAAATGAATTTTACAGAGGCAGATGGCAAAACAAGAGGGGAAGAAAAATTATACCAGTTTGTTTGTCACAAAGTCATAAAAAGAACATAAACAAGCAATAAAATTAGCAGGCATGACAACACTATGCACTACAGTGTTATAAAACATTTTGGAAGCACTGATGTCTGTAAAGGACCATATTTATGCATCCCCTGTTTGCATCACAACAGAAGTAGAGTAGAAAATATGCAATCAAAAATGTGAACAGTGGCTGATACTTCACCAGAAGACATAAGAAGCAAACACAAGCACAGACCATGTGCCTGTTCAGAAGAAAACATTTAGTTAGTTAAGAAACGTAAGAAGGTATTCCACAATACAAAACTCATTTCAATAGAGAAGACAGTGGTGATAAATTATATGTATCAGTAAGATACTCCATGCAAAATTTGTATATCCACTATAAAGATGAATACTATCCTGACATTAAATAAGAGCCTATATCTTTTGATAATTTACACTGCATTTTTACTGAAGGTTTCAATATACTTGCCTAAAGTATGACTCAAATGAAGTTGAACTAATAGCAGTGAAAACTGATCTGGAAAAAATAAGAGAAATAAATATATGGAAGGAACTACATCTCACAAAAGCCCAGGTATTGCAAAATAATATAAAATTACTAATAGAGCAGGCAGTTTTTGATAATGTTTTCGATGTAATAACTTTTAATCTACAATAGGCATCACTCACACCTTAACTCTCTACAGCACCATTGTTGCATAAGAGGAAATTGTGGACATATATCTTCAGCATTCATCCTTGTAACTCATCACAAGGTCATTTTTTTGTTTGGGATGATACAATACTGTCAAGGGGGTCAGAGGAAACAAGAAATAAGTAGTTTCTGAAGTATTTTAAAGATTACAATATATGAGGGAGTAAGTTGATCACAGTTACGGACACCTGCTGTGGGCAAAACAAAAACTGGAACATTGTGTATGTTTAGATGCTGCTTCTTGGAAAAAGAAGGTTTTATACTGTTGAGCACTATTTCCCACTTTCTGGACAGTCCATGATGCCAAGTGATAAGTGCTGTGGAGAAGTACAATCTGTGCAAACTACAGACACTTGTCGCACTAGCTAATGGGATTGACTGTAAATGGGAAATGCCTTTACATCCACTCCCATTAGCCAACACACTGTGTGTCAACTTAGGCTGCACCTACATTGCATCTGGAAGTTGTCCAAAATGGACTTGTCCAGTGGAGGGCGATAAACGTGCCCCAGCATCATCTGACATGAATGCCTACACTGGATCTGAGCCAATCCAGCAATGTTGCACAGCTGACACACATACGATGCTGGATGCCAGCCACCCTCACATACACAATGGAAAAAATTACACTGAGCATCAACCCAGTGTACTGTCATCATTCATGATTTTCAACACTGGACTCAATTACACACTATAGGTCAGTAGTTTCAGTTGTTGAGAAGCTATTATGAGTGATTCGGATAACAATTTTTTTGTGTTGGCTGCTGCTAGACAAAAACGTTCATCTTAAAAGATGTAGGAAAAGGAGTTGGGTGCATCATTTTAATGAAGACTGATTTGCAGAGGAATTTTGTTACAACCTGCCAGTCACTGTGAAATTTTGCAGACACGTTCAAAGACTACTACTGCATGTGTATAGAAAAGTTTGACTATATACCCGAAGGCATAAGAGATGATATAACGGGCATTCCAACTTCAGGGAATGCATCACTCCAGAAGAAAAACTTAATATCACACTCAGGTAAGTCAACGTTAAAAACAGCTGGTAGCCGTTTTGTTATTGTGAGTGGCATAAGTGGTCAAATAATATTAGAATATTATAAATAAATTCTGGCATCAGTTACAATAAAATATATTTATTAACATAGACATATATTTGTTAACATTCCTTCACAGTAATATTAGGCACTATTAGCAAACAAGTATCTATGTATGATCTGAAAATCACAATGAAACATTTGTTTGGTTCAAGACTGACAAATGTCAGCATTGAATGTGATGAGGATAACTGTGGAAAATAAACATCTACTTTATACATAAATACACATTAACAGTACATTAGGGACAGCCCATTAATATGAGTTGCCATCAAGTTGTTCAGCAGGAGGACACATTTGAACCATGCTCACAAAGGAAGACAAATCTTTGGCATAATTAGATGTACCTGGTGATGGGTAAGGTGACAGTTGTAATGCTGGTAAATGACTTCCAGGTGTGTCTGGATAAAACTTGATGATCTATCATCATTTTTGAAGTTGTGATCAAAATTAGTACTAATTTGTAGTAACAAGTAGTGATTTAAAAGCAAACATTAAAACTATTAAAACATAATTTCAATATTTACCTTTGACTGATAGTTGCTCCCCAATAAATTCCCACAGTTCTTACCTAATATCCTGGTTATGGTAGCCTTTAATCCACTGGTCCCACAAGCAAGGCTCATTCCTCACGAGATGAATTAGAAATTCCTTGTCTATCATCCCACTCTTGGTGTTCTGACAGACTGCACTGCCGAGCTGGAAACAAACATGTTTGGTTGGCCAATCCAGCTGGACAAAGTCATACTGTGCTTCTCCCTCAAATGTAGCCACATGCATTAGCCCCCTGGTGTTTGTTTGTTACTCCAGCGTTAGTTGGCGCTGGACCAGATCAAAACGGACGACTTAGGGATGCAATGTAGGTGCAGCCTTAGTCTGCGCAGACAGTTTTTTGTATGCTTGCTGACATGTGCAGTTTTTATACACTGCCCAAGAATGGGTGGATATCTTGAAGAAGTGAGGCCAAAAGACTCTATTTTTTGTCAGTGTCATGTCATCAGAAGATTTTGCATGCTCCAATGATGAGTTATGTGTTTAGTCAGAAGAATGTAAGCTTCAGCCCAGTGAAGAATAGATATAGGACATGAGATCTACTTAGTGTTTATTTTAGCTGGCATTAATTAGAGGCTCCACTAATAATGTAGATTCCTTAATCCACAACTCCTGTGGATATAGTTAGTTTGTAGTCATTTATTGTGTAGGTGGCATGTCAGTGGCATCATATCTATTTCTGAGATTATCTTTTAGATTTATAAATAATAATAAACGCCTTGAATATTCTTGGTTTATAAATGTTCTGTCCATAAATGCCATGACATAGATGAACTGAAAGACTGAAGTATATTGCTACTCCTGTAAGTCAGCATTGCCACCTTCACCATAGGCTACAACAGTAGTATGCATATGAGTCGTCTACCAAGACTCACCACAATAACCCATGCAACTGCTACTGCCAAATAGACCCACCTTCAGATGAGGCAGCTGCTTTTATTATAATGGCCAATGATGTCATTCCCATGGAGTCAAACAAGCACTATGTCAGAATTACATTGTGTCTGATGACTGAAATTAAGTATTATGTAACCTTATCTCATGTTCATGGCTAATAATGCAGATAGTTTAGCGTATCCAAAAACAATGAGAATCCCTCATAAAGTCCCAGTTCAGTTTGTGTGCAAATTTGAGTTGTATAATGTTTTGACCAAACCGTGTTGAAAGGGGTGGAATGGGCTAGAATCATAGATAACAAAAATCACTACAGAAATGTCAAAATAAAATCTGATAGAATGTTATCATGATATACATCAAATGATTCTATTTGATCAGAACATTACTACACTACTGTATTTCATCTAGGCAGAGTATTATGACAGTTGTTTGCATTTTTCATCTATGTTTTAATTAATTATAATTAATTTTAAGTGAAAGTGGTTGTCAGAATAATGTTTTTGAATATTTTTTTCAGGATTCTGAACTTTGGTCACTTCTTTTCGTAATACATTTTAATAAGCTACCACTACAGTGCCATAAAGCTTGAATACTGTTTTATTTGCCAAATAAATCAATTTGATAGCACAGACTCAGGGTAGGAAATGAATAATGAAACAAATAATGTCTTATAGAGAAGCAGCTTCTGGTCCATAGGTAACAAATTGCAGAAGGGGCCAAGAGGATTGGTGCCTATGGAGAGAGCCTCCTATCTGAGTAAGGCAGAACATTCGCAATGAAATGCCTCAAAGTCACATATACTGGTGGCTGTGCCAACATGGCTCTCTCAGCACATAGGAAGCAAAGCTTTAACCCAGAGGCTCACAATCCCTTGGTTTTTCCATCTTTGGTCAAACTATGAATTGAAAATCATGTACGGATAAATGGAGGTGAGCAGTTTGTGCAGTTCTTGGTACTCTCCAGACTGACAATCTTTTGCTGCAATGAAGTCACATTTTTCCTATAAAAAGACTGAGGATAGATTTGGAGATGTTGTTGTAATAGAGAAAATGAGAAATGGATCACTGTTGATCAAAACTTTGAGTGTTAACCAATCACAGGCGCTTCAGGTCTGTTACAAGCTCAGGAATATACCAGTTAACATGTCTCCTTACACCACATTCAACAGGAACCAAGGTGTCACCTTTGACTGGGATCTAATGATACAAAGAGATGAAGAACGGCAGCATGGACTCCATTTTATTGGTTGCATTCAGAGAGGGCCTAAGGATAATAGGATGGACTCTGGAGCTTTCACCCTAGTCTTCAAAGGAAATGTTTTATCTGAGAAACTTATGTCCACAGTTTATAAGTGTGACATCAAGCCCTATTTCGCTCCTCCTATGAGGTGTTTTAGGTGCCATAGGTTTTGACACTCATCCTCTCACTGTAGTAATGAGCCTACTTGTTTAGTATGTGGAAGACAACCCAAAAGGGCAGCCCTTGTAAACAGCTCCCTACATGTGTCAACTGTCCACTCCCCTCATTCACCAACACGTTCACTTTTCAAGTGGGATAAGAATTTGCAGGAATATGAAATGCTTGATAGACTGTCTAACTGAGATATTAAGAAAAAGTATGAATGACTGCACTCAATTAATATGATGTCAAACTCTACAGAGAATGTAGGTATAACACAACACTGTAGCAAACTAATTCATGCTCCCATTTCCCCTCCACTTCCCCAGATCTCAATCTGACATTCATTCAATGGCCAAACTTCGTCAGTTAATTCCTACTTACTCTGTAATTACTGTGGTACTTCAGGAGACATGTTTCTCAGAAACGTAACTCCCTACAATTAACAACTACAGATCATACCGTAAAAATTGTGTTAATGTCGAGAGGACATCTGGAAGATTCTGCACACTGATATGCACTGTCCTTTAGTGAGTGGGTGCTACAAACCCCTGTATTATACTTTTGGCTGTTTGTGTCAACCTGTCAGTTAGGCTGACAGTATGTAACATCTATCCACCCCAAATAGATCAGTACCATATTGAGTTGGTGGAAATAGTAGCTAGTCGAACAGCTGCTTCCACCCCTCCCCCTCTTACTATAAGACTTCAGTGCCCACAATTCTCTGTGGGGCAATGAAACCACATCTAGCATGGGCCATGTAATAGGTCAATTAATTTCAAAACTGAAAGTCTGCCTCCTTAACACTGGAGCTGCAACTTATCAGTATGATTCATGAAACATACTCAATCACAGATGATACAGTTTGCACCCCAAGCATTTCATCCTTGCACCATCCATGTCGGCCTCTGTAACAAGAACCACTTTCTTATTACTCTCTCTTTCTGAAACAATCGGCCAATGGAACATGTACCATGAATGTGACTTTAATAACCCAACTGGCAAGCTTTCACCTTCAAAGAAACTTCTGAAACCAGTAAAGAGAATGATGTCAAAGCAGTAGTACAAGATACTATTCATCATATTCTCAAGGCTATTCCCACTGGAAACCCGTGCCATAGTTGTCTGAAGAAATAGTCACAGCTGTTAAAAGAAAGTCGAAAGGCACTCTAAAAGCACAAACGCTATCCTTCTGTGGAACATTTAATAGCATTCAAGGGACTTTGAGTGAAGTCATGGTTTTTAATGACGAAAAGAAAGCAAGAGTTCTGGGAAAAGTGCATCTCATCTATGAGAGCCTATGCCTCCTAGTCTTAAATACTTTCATCTACATACAAACATACTCCTTCAACCGCCAAAAGGTGTATGGTAGAGGGTATCATGTACCTCTAACAGTCAGAATGTGTTGCGAAATGCGTGCCTTCAAGGCAGCTAAGTTTCCAATCGGAACACTGAACACAACATCTTTCAGATAGCCCCACAGCCAGAAGCCACACGGATTAAGTTCAGGTGATTGCAATAGCCTGCCTGTAGGGAAATGGTGGCTGATAACTGCTATTAGCCTAGTTTTCTCTCCCCTTTCCTGTTGAGGTGGAGTCTATGTCTAGTATAGTCACACCTGCTGACAGAGTCAACAGGAATCACACTGATATGAGACCCCATACTTGATTCAAGCAGCTGTCCCACCTCTATATTAACTCTCCTAACAGAAGAGTTTAAATGAGGCTGGTCTTGGCACCTCAGAATTGATACAAGCCCAACACCTGTAGGTCTTGTTGCTTGACTGTGTCAAGCAACACACCATTAATACTGTATTCGAACATTACAGGATTATTTTTCCTACTCCTCTATACTAACTTACATTTTTTACCATTTAAAGCAAGCTAAAATTCATCGTAGCAATTATAAGTTCTGTTTAAGTCATCCTGTGTTGTTCTACAGTCACTCAATGATGACACTTTACACTATACTACAGCTTCCTCAGCAAACAGTCACAGATTGCTGTTCGCCGGTCAGACCATGTATGTATTCAGAGAACAAAATTGGTCCTATCACACATCCCTAGCACACTCCACATGATGAATGTTCATACTGGGTTCAATTACTTAAGAAGTCTTCATGTCACTAACATATCTAGGAACCTATTTTGTATGGTCGGACTTTTATGAACAGTATGCAGTGCAGCACTATGTCAAATACTTTCTGGAAATAGAGGAATATGGAATGTGCCTGTTCCCCTTATGTGTGGTTCACAGGATACAGTGCAAGAAAAGGGTGAGCTGAGTTTCACATGAGTGATGCCCTCTAAATCCATGGTGATTTGTGCACAGAGCTTTTCTGTCGCAAGCAAAGTTATTGTATTCATACTTACAATATGTTCAAGAATTCTAAAGCATATCAATGTTAAGGATATGACTCTATAATAATGTGGGTTCATTCTTATACCCTTCTTACATACAGAACTAACCTCCCTCTCATTTCTAGTCATCCATGGTTCACAAAGGCTACTGGCACATCTCCCTCAATGGCAACATATGCGTTGATCCCACAGTCATTACTGAATGTTTGAAGTACACTTGACCAAACAATCCACATGCAGTACCTACCATCATTAATTTCCTGACCTGAAAATGCCTGGTGGAGTGAAACTACTTATCCTTCGGTGCACAAGGCCTTGAGTCATACAATGTTCCCCTTTCACGCATGGGAGTTCCGCAGTGTCGCAACACAGCCCCTGACCCATATAAAACCGATAATCAAATGCTCAAAAACCTTGGAAACAACATCATAAAACAAATCTTTGGGTTTTTCAACCACATTTGGCGGGAAGGGGAGTCCCCAACCCCCTCCTCTCCTCCTCAAGGAGGGAGGGTATTATTATTTCTATGCTGAAACCAGGAAAAGACCCCCAAATTATGATTAATTAACTGACCAATTTCTCTAACAAATAGGCTGTGTGAATTATTCAAAAGAATGATAAACTGACAACTGTCTTTATGTCTGGATGCCCGAATGCCAGAGAAGATTTACCACAAATTTCAAAGTGGCTTTTGGGCATTCTGGTCCACAATAGACTAACTAATTCATCTGGAATCTGCAATATGTAATGCTTTTTTGCATTGTCAACACCTGACCACTATGTTCTTTTACCTGCAGAAGGTGTACGATACCACCTGGTGAGATCACATCCTGTCTGATCTGCATGAATGAGGCTTCCAAGACTGCTTATCCATTTTTATTCAGTATTTTCTATTCCACCAATAGTTCCAGTCCTCTGCAACCATTACGTATAAGAAACTGCAGTCCCTCTGGGATCGGTTCTGAGAGTAATCCTCTTCACTATCTCAATAAATGGTATTGTGAATGCAGTGGGACTCACGACATCAATGACAGTGTTTGTGGAAAATGTTTCTCAGTGTTCCAGCTCTACATTATTGTGCACCACACAGTGCCAACTTCAAGGGGGTATAAGGGCAGTACATAACAGGGCTCTGAATAATGGATATCAGTTGTCTCCCATGAAATATGTGTCATGCAGTTTTGTACACTCATGATTGCGCATCTCCACCCAGAACAAGATCTTGGTAAGGATTTACTTGAAGTCATTGAACCTTTCAAATTTTTAGCTCTTTTATTTGACAAGTTAACATAGTTACAATATGTATGGCAGGTCAAGGCAAACTTCACGAGGAACTTAATATCCCTACATTTCTCAGTAGCAACTCCTGGGGTGCAGCTCTGATTTTATCTTGCTTGGACTATGGATGTGTTGCTTACGGGTAGGCAGCACCATCAGTATGGAGCTTGTTAGACACTGTCCAGGAAAGTAGTGTGTGGATGGCAACTGGACCTTTCCATATGAGCTCTGTATTCAGCCTCATGGTTGAATCTGTCATCCTACCTTTACGGGTCAGATGCTAGCAACTCTTAGCAAACTGTGCAGTCACTAGCTGTCAGATGTTTGCCTATACATACCTCTCAATTCTGTTTCCCAACCCACAGTTTATACTGTTTACGAATAACCCAAAAATTGGTATATCAGCTGGGATACAACTGGAACCTTTATGCAGAGACCTCCAACTGCCCCCTATTGTCATGTATACAGTACTCCCTCTCATCACCCCCTATCCTGTGTACCCTGTCCCATGACTAAGATTGGCATTTGTGGACCTAAGGAAAATACTGATACCCCCCCAATCTCAGATGCCTATTCCATTCAGTTCTCTGCAACAACCCAAATTCAACAAACATCTACATGAATGGATCAAAAGTCAATCATAGTGTAGGTTATGTTTTTACAATCAGAAAG
Organism: Schistocerca americana; assembly: GCF_021461395.2. Taxonomy (NCBI): domain Eukaryota; kingdom Metazoa; phylum Arthropoda; class Insecta; order Orthoptera; family Acrididae; genus Schistocerca; species Schistocerca americana. The sequence goes on from NC_060130.1 coordinate 345,872,782, forward strand.
TGGCACAAAGGCATGCACTATATCATGGGCCCTGCTGTACATATAACTCACACCACAAAGGAACTTTGGTTAGTAGTGACCCCATGAGCTACTTGCAAGTCATATCTGGGACCAATGACCATGTAGGTTGGTCCCTTTACAAATCAAACCAAACCAAAAAAACCAAGGCATATCTCAGTGTTACTCCAGAAACCTTTTGGGCAATATCAACCAAGACCTATTAGTTGACCTCCACAGCTACGCAATGACAGTAACATTGATATGGACACCAAGCTGCATTGGTATTCTAGAAAATGAACTCACTGAAAAATTAGGTAAAGAAGCAACCACAAGAGACAAACTTGAACCTGGAGTACCAGGTACAAAACCTACTACGGCAAATGCAACATCAGATTCTGAAAACCTGGGTTGCAGAATCACAAGCTACCTGCCCTAAGCAAGATGAAACCAATCAAGGGGACCACCAAGGGATGGAGTACTTCTCTCCAAGGCTCTTTGAAAGACGTCATCATACTGTGGCAACTGTGTATTGACTGCTCCAGGCTTATCCACGAGTTCCTTTTGTGTCAAGCTCAATGTATCGCTTCCATCTCATGATAGCCATGCTGGTTATTCTGAGACAAGACCTCAATCTGTCTACTTCCCTGCCACAAGTACTTGCAGACGATGTGATAGCAGATAGCAAATTCCTGAGGGAATGTTGGTTTTATTATAAAATGTAATGCATCTAAATATTTGGTGTCCAGATGTGAGTGAGAGGAGAAGCGTCTCTCACTGCAACATGTGCCCTGAATGGCCTCCAACTACATTCTTCCCCTGCATTGTTATACATTTTTTAATTTTTTGTGTCTGTATTTTAATTAATTGACTCTCTAGTTTATAAAGTTTTCATTTTCTCACCCACTTTTCGTAGTACTGACTATGATGACCCTTCATGGGGTATCCTTCAGTGACCAGCTACACATTTTAGCTTCCTGAATTTTATCTCACATTCTACCATCTGACTTAGGTTAGTGTGATGTGAATTTTCTACCATTTTGACAAGATCACAAACCTCGATGTCATTTCTCCTGTTCTCCATCCACATAATTTCATGTGAATTCCCAGTGTAATGCAGAACTGATAATCAAGGTGTTTAGTTCTGTTAAAATCATAATCACAACCATTATCATTAAAGCTTTCTGATTGTCAAATGGGCCTTCATTTTCCTTGAACAAGAAGCCCCAACATCAATTTACACCTTGCGACTGTAGTACAGCTTCATACAGAAGATATGGACCACTTCTCTTTGCTCTTGTCTTTGACTTCATATGTGATCTCTGACAACGATAAAGGATATGATGCGGCCCAAAGTAGTGCTTTAATAACTTCTCTGATAGTCGCACTTTCAGCAGTAGTGTAAAAATCCATCTCAACTCTCCCATGCTGTATGTTACTGGCTGTTGCTTGGTGTTATAGTGCTCTCAGTCTTCCTCCTAGGTGTCCAGAGTTTGTAAGCTAGCCACCTGTCTTGCTTCTTCAGTCTTGGTGATTAGGTGTCCATATAGTCATCCTGATATCGTTGAGTTGAAACGGGAACAATGTATGCATTACTGCATCGGCCTTGCAACTGTGGAGCAGAAAGAACAGTGTGAAGTCTGCAGTGTCTTGCTTCACCATGTTGTATTAGTCTGCCACAACAGGCAGTATTGTATTCCCAGCCTCTGCATTCAAAATCAGTGTATATCGAGACCATATCTGCCAATATCTTATTAAAGCATTCTGTGGGGGCACTCATCCTGTGGATGTTAGGCAACTGTTATTCTATGGGTGATATTGAAGTGTGAAATTACTTCTGATACCAGTCCAACTGCAAAAATTTTCCATGCTCAGTGATCATCACATGGGGTTATCTGTGCTTCAAAATGATGTCTTCTACAAGAAACTTTGCAATTTCCAGAGCCTCGACAGCTGGCACAGCCTTAGTGACAACACAGTTGGTGAGGTAGTCAGTTGAAACCATTATCCATCATTCCCATTAGTTGCCTTGGGGAACCTCCCCAAAAGATTGATTCCAGTTCAGTGGAATGACGCTGCTTCAGGCAAGATTGGTACCAGATACCCTGGTGATAACTGTGGCACATGCTTCCATCATTGCCACTCCTTACTGTCACTCACACAGTGTCTTTAGTGTCTAACAGAACAGCAGAGACCTGACTAGTGATACCTGTACTGTGTCTGCTTAGTGTCTTCAGGAATCCCAGGTGACCAGATGTTGGAGCATCATGCAAATACTTGGACATAGAATAACTGGGATAATGAGCAACTATTTCCATCCCAGTGGCTCACAGCTCCTCTTATACAATGCTCTATTTCACAACTGAAATTCTTCTTTCATTGGTTCCTCCTTCTTCAATGGTTCCCCAATTTTTGTTAGTACTAGATCTTCCCCCTGTTCAGTGGCAATGTCATTTACTGCAATGATCACACAGATATCATTCACGCTGCTGCATTCTGACAAAGGATTCCTTGAAAGGCAGTTGGCATCCTTGTGTTTGCATCCACTTTTGTATAGCACTGTTATGTTGTACTTCCAAATCCTAAGTGCCCATCCAGCTAGTCCTGGTGGATCCTTCAGGCTCATCAGCCAGCAGAGAGACTGGTGGTTCATCACAAAATGAATTGTTCACCAAATAAATGCAGCCAAAACTTGTTTTAAACAGCTGCAAGGCACTCAATCTCAGCTTCAGAGTAGTTCATCATGGACTTGGAGAGTACTGTGGAAGAATAAGTTATCACCTTTTCTATACCTTCCTGAATTTTCAGTAGAACTGCCACCTATACCATAAACGCTAGTCTTTGTGTGAAGTTTAGTCTCAACATACAATGATATGATTGGAGAAGATGTTAGTGTCTCCTTGAGGGTGAGAAAAGATCTTTCTTCTACCTCTTTCATTTGAGGGTGAGAACTCGTGGCAAGCGGATGCTCTGCTGCTGGCTGCTGTTCTTTGGGCACGCTACACTTGCTGTAGTGGAGCAAAATTCTTCATGTCCACTGTGTATACACAGTGCAGCAGAACTGCTGTGTGCGGAAGCGCATCATTTGCGTGTGCGCAGCAAGTATATTGTGGTGGTACCTAGGTGTGGTCCCTTTGTGGCGCAGCTCTTACCAGTCTACTGGCAGCATGGGGGCTGCAGGGGCCGTGCTGCTCTTGTTTTGAGTTGTCTGATTTGCCACCAATGTGTCCCAGTCAGAAACTGCCACAGGGCATCCTTCCTGCTCCTCCAAGAGTAGGGAAATTCCTTCACCAGTGCTCATGGTACTATCCAGAAACCAGCGTGTAGTTTATGCTAGGGCTGGCACTGTTCAGGGAGACCTAACGGTGCACACAAATGAACATCCAGCGTCCCTTGGCAGTGTCAGTCTGACTCCACAAACCGATACTGACACAGTGGGTAAACCAAAAGTCCCAGTCTGCTCTGGTGTCCAGTCTCTAGGCTCCTACAGACATTCCTCCACAAACATTACAAAGACAAAAACGCGAAAACAGACAGCCGTGGATGTAATGCCAGTGACGAAGCATCTGGCCCCCAGCCGGCTCACTTCAGTGTACCACCACCGAAGATGACATGGAGCTGGGTGAGAAGACTGTAGTCACCAACACCCCCACATCCAATAGCTTTGCCCTAATTGCATCCCCAGAAGTGGATGAAATTGAGGTGAAGAAGAACCAACCCTCCACATCAGGGACCCAGCCTAAACAGAAGAGGGCAAGATCCCTCCCATCACAGCTACCATCCGAAATGACACTATGAAAGTAATCAAGGAGATTGCACCAGTGTTAAAACATGGCCTCAACACCTCATCATGCAGGGGGGTCATCAATAAAGTTTCAGGAGTCCACACATCAAGACTACAGAACAATAAAAGATTACTTTCAGGGACATAACATCCGCCATCACACATAGCTGATGTCAGAATGAGAGACATTCAAGGCAGTGATAAAAGGTCTCCCCCTGTGACACAGACATAGCAGAAATCAAGGCAGAACTCATCTTCTGCAATTTCAAGGTCATAGAGGTCAAACAAGAACCTGAAAGACCAGGAGAAGGTCGCAAGAAGCGCATGTCCTTCAAGGTCATTCTCCACCCTGATTAGGAAAACTGCAAACTGTTCGTGATAAAGCTCGTACTGCATTGCGGAGTTACAACTTAAAAATATCAGCAGCCTGAAGGTCCTGCACAGTGCCACCAATTGCAGCAGCTCTTTCACAGTGCTGAAAACTGTAACCACAGACCGAAGTGCATAAAATGAGCAGACCCCCATCTCAGTAAAACATGTACCAAGAAATGGGATATGCCAGCAAGATGCGCTCTCTGCAGCAACAGCCATCCGGCAAACTACAGCTGCTGCCCTACAAGACTGAAGCTGACGGTGAGCTGTCCCACATGGTCGTCCCCATGAACTGCTACAGCAGCTGCAGCAATGACTGTGACCTCTGCTCCTGCTGCCACAGCCACAGGCATGAGCTTGTCTTCTGTCAAAAGCCGCAAACCAAATGTGCCAGCACCAGAACCCTACACATCACATCAACCACCACATGCCCCAATGGCTGCTGCCGCCTAGCCACCACTTGCCCCACCACCACAGCCCTCCCCACCCCAGGGCACAGAGGCTGCTACCAGACAGCCAGTCTTCTCCCAGCCCTCATCCAGCCATGTTCCTTGACGAACTGAGAGAGCTGCAGTAACTGTTTTCAGGATTCAGCATTGTGACCCTCTTTAACACCTTTAAGGACACTGCAATGGCATTTTTTGCATTCTCATCAATATGGTACCCAGTTCAACCACTATAAAGATGGAAGATCCGCGATTTGGAATGTCAGAACTGTGTAGTAAGTAGTGGCAGGAACAACACCACAAAATTACGCAGCACTAACACTCCAAACCATCGACTCTCAGAGAGAGATTTTAACTGTGTTCAACCTAATGGTAAAGTATCAAACTATTTTTCTCCGAATCACACAGTGTGTGGGAAAAGTAGTGAGAATAATTACTTTTTGAAACCTTTAGTCATACAAAGCCTGTTATAACAATAAACTGTTTCGCTTAATAAAATGGCCATCAGCCCAAATTGGGCGCAGTGTCTACACAAAAAGATGAAGTCAGTTTTCGACACTGAATAAATAACTACTTTCACTTACTACGTAATTTAAACACAACCACTTAATTTCCATTTACTACGGTCACTTGGCAGTAAGTACTATTAATTCCACTTTCTGTTACTTATGGAATTTATCACTATACTTCAGTAATTATTTAAAGAAGACACACATATGTTTCAACAAAGATACAAAAAAATATTAAACTTATAGCTATCATTCATATGGCCAAAACTATTATTTAACACGACTAAATTTCATTTCTTTACAACTGTTATTTGTTAATGTTTTACTAACACCAATATTTGTCTGCCTTTCTTTGACATGGAGAAGCAACATGAACAATTACTGTTAAGATTGTTGCAGTTAAATAATTGTGTTGCTTTACTTTCAGAAATGCTATTGAAAACTTTTCCTCAAGGTCACGCAAAGCGGTGGCCCTTAAACTGATAAGTGCAAACTTTAGTATTTAATAATGATTTACAGAATTTACTACCAAAACGGTACTATTTCCAGTAATTTACTATTATTCAAGCTTCAATAAACATCAGGATACTAAGAATAAATTCATTTAGGTAAGGACCCTACTGAGGTAAATGAAATAGGAAAATTACGGTTAAACACAAAGGCACATTTAACACTTATAATCCACTGATTGAAGATAGATGGTTCATACACTTCTAAATAAAGTACTTTGCCTGTTACTGATGTCAAAGGTGGCGTGAGGCGGTGCTGCATAGTAACATTGTGCGGGTACGGCTCTTGATGTAAATATCTCTGTCTTCCTCTTGGTGGCGATGATAAAACTGCAAATTTCTGAGCTATTAATTTATTGCCATACTGCGCCAATCATGTAGAACACGTCCGAGGCCAAAATCCAGTGATGCAGGTAAATTTGGGGCCTCTAGTGCTTGACCAACGTTATGTGTGTTACCACTTGCATGGCAGCTACCAGCTGACTGAGCCCCTTGCGTGCCAATTCTCACTCACACGTCCCACCACCTTTTCCATTCAACCACAGAACGGAGTTCTGTTCTACCTATGATCTCTACAACCTTTCAATTTACACTTCTGCTTACAAAAACCCTAAGTATGAACCATCTACAATTGTATGACAGCATATACATACAAAATTGACGTAATTAATTACAGTTGTACTTGAGATATTACATAATTATTTACAAAATATGTTTTAATACATTTATTCCACATACGTAAAAGAGGTTATTTTAAACAGATAAACTACACTTAACAAAAGCTTACTCTCATTATAGTATTTGCTTAATTTTTCAAAATTATTACAGAACAAAAAAATTTTAAAATATACTCTTTAATGACAGTATTATATTTACAATAGCATTACAAGACCTTGGCAAAGCTTTGAGCTGCACCTGATGCCCTGACAAAATTCATGATTATTGCTGAAGGAGCAATAGCATTAATGACATGCTTTGATGGATCTCCCTAGGTACACAAGAATAAAAATCACAACATGGAACGCCAACAGTGTTAAAATCAGCAAAATCCTTTTGTGAGACTGTCTGGACCGGCATGCCATCGATATTATGTGTGTGACGGAAATGCACCTGAAGCCTGACGACCGATTTGCTGTCAGAAACTACGCCATCCACCAGTTTGACTGTGTGGACTGCCCAGGCAGCGGGACAGCGGTTTTTGCTAAGGGTAGAAGGTGCTTCCGATCCTTGGAACTTTCACAGACTCAGACTATTGAGTCTGCTGGTGTAGAAATCAAAATTGGCCAAAACCTTTGGCAAGTTATTTTGGCCTACCATCCCCCCACTTCATGTATCACTGCACAAGACCTTCAGGCACTGCTTAGGGTTGGCAGTCATGTACTGGTTGGAGGGGACCTAAATTTGAAACATAGAGCCTGGCGCTGTCATGCTGAGAGCACAAATGGCAGGACTCTGCGAGGGTTCATCGAGGGGCATGCCACACTGAGTGTCATCGCCCCAGATGAGCCCACAGATATTCCTGGCAACATGAACAGAAATTCTGACATATTAAACATTTTTGTCACGAAAAACTTGGATCTTGATGCGGAAGCCACAGTGCACTACCAGCTGGACTCCGACCACAATCCTGTCGAGCTGAATCTCGCCAGTGTCGACCACAATGTCAGGAGGATGGCAAACACACAAGTAATCACAAAACGGGCAGATATACCTACCTGGTGGGAGATCACATGGTGGAAAATCCCCCACTCTGGACAGTAGGGGATGCAGACGAAGCCATTGAGAAATTTACTGGCATCCTCCACGCCTGTGCTCGAGCAACTAGCATCAGGATAACTACTGATCCTGTCACCAGGGACCTGCCCCCTGCCAGCTGGGACCTCATAGTCGCCATATGCAGGAGGCATAGGCTGTGACAATGCTACTGTGACCCAGCTGATTGCTGCCTGCTCCAGAGTCTACAGACCCAGGTGAGACAACGACTACAAGAGCACAGAAGCTGCTGCTGGAGGCGAAACTAAGATCCACCAAAACAGACATATCCAGACACAAAATCGGGAAAATAACCCAGCAGTGGAAAGATCCCACCAGAGAAAACAAGCCACTCCACAGCGGGAATGGTCTTGCATACAACAAACAAGAAAAGGCATGATAATGGCGAAATCACTGGAGTTACAATTCCGGACTCACGTCATCCATGATGAGGTGAGCGATAGGCAGGAGAGAATAGTTATTAGACGAATGACTCAGATTGAAATACACGCCAAATAATAGAATTCGAACCCATTAGCAAGCCGAAAATATGTGCACTCATCAGGCGGCAGGGTAATCCTAAAGCTCCTGGTCCTGACCGCGTCTGCACCACACTCCAAAAACACCATCCCCCTCCCGCATTATCCTACTCAGCAAGCATTTATGATGCCTGCTTGAAACTCACATACTTCCCCTCAGCATACAAAACTGCAAAGGTCATCTCTTGGAATTAAAAATCCTTTCACCCCCTCCATCAGTTCCTGATTGAAAACATCCTTACGCCCAAACATTTTGGTTTCCACACTGAACACTCCACTATCCAACACTCTCTTTGCTTGGTAGAACACATTTGTTCAAAATGGTTCAAATGGCTCTGAGCACTATGGGACTTAACTTCTGAGGTCATCAGTCCCCTAGAAATTAGAACTACTTAAACCTAACTAACCTAAGGACATCACACAACACCCAGCCATCACGAGGCAGAGAAAATCCCTGAGCCCGCCGGGAATCGAACCCGGGAACCCGGGCGTGGGAAGCGAGAATGCTAATACTTCCAGTCATCCTGTATGGCTTGGAGGTATGGTCTATAGCATTAGACAGCACTCTCCCAACTGCAACATCTCCAGAACAAAGTTTTCTGTGTCATCTGTGGTGCTGGCAGACAAGTCCCCAACACACACACATAAGAGACTTTATAGGCCAACCCACTTATTCAATAAAAATTCACAAAATTTTATGAAATAACACAAAGTTTGCCCCACTTTCTTGTACAAAATTTAGGAAACAAACCACCAGAAGCTTCCCACAAACGCATAAAATTAACCTTTACACACCTCTTTAGACACCAATAATGCATACATAAAACACCAAACACGAGCTTACACACAGAAAACATGCACACAAACCCAGTCCCTCAGTTTCACGAAAACCTCTAGCGCATTCAAAAGTAAGATGGGCACAGCCCAGTGGTACTTTGTGTACAACCAGAACACCCATAGCCACATCGTCCACCTCTTTCCATGAAAATCTGCCATCTCCCTACAACAGTTTGTGGAAGGGTCATCCCTTGGTATAGAAGTTCTTTATGAATTACTGTTAGTACGAGCACATTCCATAATACTTCTCACTTCACGGATAGATCAGGTGCACCAAAATCTTATTTCCTTGGGTGGCGAAGAGGTACTTTTCTGGCATCAGGTATAGGCCTGCAGTCTAAATGTGTTTCAAAACAGTTCTCAAACAGCATAGATATTCTTCAGATGTCTTAGGGGAAAAAAATGAGAATGTCATTCACACTGGAAAGGAATGTCACCCATTTAAGTGGTTAAAGCAGGTTTTCACTCATTTGTTCAAAGGTTGCTGCAAAATTACTCAGTCCAAATGGCATAACTTTGAACTCGTAAACGATACGTAAGCAGTATATTTCCTTTGAGCCCCATCAGCCTTGATTCTCCAGTTGCCTGTCTAAATGTCTACAGCTGAGAAGTTCTTTGGTCCTTTCAAAATCAGGGTGTCATCAGTACAGGGAAGTCTTCTTTTTCTGAATTTGTTCAGTCATCAGTAGTCCACACACAATCATGCACCAACTGCTTTTTCACAATGACCACAGGAGAGGACGAAGTACTCTCTGAAGGTTCAATAATGTCAACTTGCAGTGTCTTCTTTGTCTGCTATCTGATTGTCCATCATTCAGGCAGTGGCACCCTATACGAGAGCTGGCTAATTGTTGCATGATCCTCAGTGTTGATACCATGTTTTACCATGGGTCACTTAGTCTGTCTTTCCTCCACCCAGGATCTGAAAGCATCCAAAAACTGGCGCAGGGCAGCTAACACTCCCAGATGTTCTTCCTCACTTGGCTTCCTCTTCTATGTTGTCTGTAGTGGTAGCAGAGAATGATTCTTCATTGATGGCATTAAGCTGCCATCAGTGGACTACTTCAGCTATCCCTATATGTATACCTTTGGGGATGAGTAGTGTATGCTCATGACAATAAGTGATCCATGGTTGCCACAAAAGAGGTATCTCTTCTCTCACTGTCTGGCATATGAGAGACACAACTACTGTAGAGACCACATTCAGGAGTTGGTCCTATTTCTTTCTTCTGATTCTTTTCTGCTGCATTTCCTCCATGTGCTGGCATCATTTGATGAGTTCCTTGATTATTGTGACATCCTTTATCAGAAGATTTTGTGCATTTCTTGGGCGCACCCTTTCATCATGTGTGAGATTTTGCAGGCTTCTGTCTGTGTAGAACTTTGTTGTTTCCCTATGACGTTGGACCATGTTCCTCAATTGCTCTTCTGCTACGAGGACTAGCTGCTGCTTGTCACCAAATGTTCTTTTCAGTTCAGTCTGGAATTTGTCGCAGCAATTGTAATGGGACGCGAAATTAAAGCGTAACCCATCCACAATGATCATCTCAGTCTGCAGGTAAATATAAGTTTGATTTAGTGTTTTGTTTATGTATTTATAATATTTTGTTGTTTGTAAAATATCTAAAGTTTTGTATTTTTGTTTTGTATGCTTCATGTTTGGAGAGAGCAGCGCAACTTGCGGAAACAGCATCTTCACTGCTGGAACCAGAAAGAAAATTGCTGGCCACTAGACGTCGCGGGTCAATGGCCAAAGAACAGCAGAAGATTCTGTAACTGGGTTGTTGTGTCGAACCTCCAACATTCAATTAAATAAAAATTTGTAATTGACATCACAGAATGTTTAGTTCATGTTGTATAATGTTCAGTTCTGTTTTGTCGAGTCTGATGTTCGCATCTGGATGTAGCACATATGAAGACAATAAAACAGTGTATGCTCTAAACCTTAAATATGTGTTCGAGAATTATTTATGAAGAGTTATACTGAGGGAGAATTATTACTGAATTTTTTTCAAGATATTAATTTTCAGAAGAGTTTGATTTCGATTTTTGAATCTTAAAGGTTTAACAGTCTGATTTTCATATGGGAAAAATAAGATAACTTGCAAGAATATAATCTCCAAGAAGAAAAAATCGCCACATAAATTTCAAAAGTTTGCGCAAACCAGTTGGGCTGAGTGATTTAATTTTGCACAAACAACTCAACTGAAGGTGTTTTAATTACAGTTTTGTTCAAGAATCTTTTGTAGAGAACTTTAAAAGAACTTAGATAATTTTTTTAAGTGTTTTGTTAATGACGTAGGTGACGAAGTCTGCACATGGTCATATTTCAAATAAAATCATTGATTCATATACGTCGTTATACCACACTATCAAGTTTCTCTTTGTTGGTCTGCAACCGCTGCTGTTCAAGTAAAGGTACACATTTTCCAAATGCATCATATCACTCAACCTATTGCATTTGGCGACTTCATCAAATCCCTTGAGTCACTGTGTCAGACTTTGATCAGCGTGTCTAGAAAACACTGATGGGTGCTGACGTGTAGCTGACTTGCTGCTGTTATGAAATCCATTGGTATTGTGAGTAGTTATGGGCACTTTGGGAATTATGTACTCCCTCTATTCCAATTCAATTCCATTTTGCTGATGGCTTTTATGTTGCCTGATTGGAGCCACATAGATGTGAATGTTTTAAAATACCTGGCACCTACATGAAACAATCATTGAGTTGTGACATCACCGAACTGCTGACTAAGATTGTGGAGTCATGCCTGCGTGTTATGTAGCTTGTACTGCAGAAGTGTTGTCAGTGTTTGGTTTATTTAGCATTAAGGCCAGCAGCTTCTTTAATTTCAGTCTTATTCCCTTTCTGTTAAAGTTGTTTTTGAATTTCTGTGACTTCTCTGTCTGTCCTAACACAATAATGATCAGACCATGATTAAACTTAAATATTAAAAGCAACATTTAAAATTTAAATCGAAATATCGTAACAATGCTTTTCATGATACTCTCATGGAACAAAAAAACTAGATACCCCTGTAGCCACCTGAGCACATACTGCTCAACCCCAGTGACATTATCCAGTGTTTCCACCATAATTCCTTTCTCAATGGACTAAATATGTGGTACAAAAATGGGGACAATTCTGCAGTGTAAGGGAGTGTTCAAGAGCTTCCTATGTAGCTTTGTGAGTTTTTCAAGAGTTAGAGCTACTGTACACGCCACGTGTTGTCATGCAGGAGGAGGACATTGAGAATTGGCTGCTGGCATCATTTGTTGTGATAGGCAGCCTTAGCATCAACGAGTAGCTTGCAATATTAGTCCGCATTCACTTTCCTTCGACCATGCAGGTAATGAAACATACATACATCTTTTGAGTCCCAAAACAAAACTACCAAAACTTGCCTGGCAGAAATCGATTCTAGACATTGATCAATACATGTCTCCAAGTTCCTTTCCACTCCATACTCATCCCCTTGTTATCTGAGTTATAGCAGTTACCCATATCTCATTGCAGGTCATGACACGGCCCAGAAAAGCTTCTCTTTCTTCTTCTTCATAGTGATTAAGAAGTCATTGACAGATATTTTTCCATACAGCCTTTTGTGCCTCAGTGGGAAGCCGTGAAACCCACCTTGCCAATATTTTTCCGTATTCAAATGTATCCAATAAAAAGGAATGGTAACTTCCAAAACATATCACCACTTGTGATAAAATCCTGGTAACGGCCTTCTTGGGTTCATGAACTATGCTTAGAATCCCTCCAAAATGTCACTTGATTTCACACCTTTGTTGGGGAGAAAACAAATAGTAATGCGTTTCTCAACAGACAGTTGGAGCTTCTGATCACTCATGGTGAGTGTCAAGTCATGCGCATGGCTGTCCCTCCCTCCTTTCTGTTGTAAGCAGTTCTGTAGTGCACCAAGCTGTTCATGTCACTGTATGTGTCAGATGAACAAAGTGCAGGTTTATTTGAATGACACTCGTATATTAATTTTAATATAAAGTTCACAATGGAAAACAAAAAAGAAGACAAATTTTATTTTTCTATGTACAGCTTGTAACACTGTTTCTATGATATTGATCCTTTCATTTTATAACTAGATCTGTGGCCAAGCAACAATACTTCTCAGAATTGGTCTCAATATGTGCATTTGACATTTTTTGTTGTAAATCAAAAATCAACAGTTGTAATCAGAATAATAACTTTCTCTATGCTATCTGCGATGCTAACATGTGCCTATTAACATAACAGACTAATTTTTTCTTCAAATTAGCAATGTTTGATGACAAACCTAAATTTCTATCATGACTGAAACTACGTAACAAAAAGTATCAATAAACAGTGAAGCATTTCAATGCACAGTGAATGTTAGTCTAGTCTGTTACAAACCAAAACCTTCAGACTTACCAAAACATGGAAGTATCATTGAATGTTAAAGAACACATGATTTGAGAAATTTCATATTACAAAACAATTCATCTTTTCTTCTAATGTTCACAAGCCAGCATAAAATTTTACTCACTAATCAAATTACATGTAACAGATGAAACTGAAATCATATACCCATAGTTAAGCACTGACATTACAACATTTAATTTATTAAAAAGAACCTTTAACACCTATACTAACTATAAAACCAGTATCGGTTTTTGGTAAGGGCCTCCATATGAAAAAGATGGTGCACCTTACAGGGTAATTAGAAACTAGTGGGACTTGAGGGCACAATCTCTAAAGAAAACTAACTCAGACAGTAGATAACTTCATACAAATTCCATTCACCATCCCAAACATAAAACTGGAGTAATTAACACATTTGTGGAGGAGACTAAAAATATTTATGAGTCACAGTAGTTGGAGGAAGAGCTCAATTATTTAAGAGTTACTTTACTATCTGGAGGCCACTTGTTACAGCAATAACTTGATATGATATTAAGTTGGCACTTGTGTACTGGTACTAAATGGCAAGCAATGTTGTGCTGATTCTTCATCTCTCTATTACTGGCAATTCATTTTCTACGTAAGCTTACATATTTTGCCATTTACTTCTCACATCTGTCCCTCTTTTATACAGATCTGATAATGGCAATGCTGGAATTCATCATAAGGGAGACAATTAAATAAAATAACAGCAAACTAGACAAGAATCCTACATGGAATAGCTAAAAAAGTGGTACTGCCCTCTTTAAGGATTTCGTGTCTTGTATTATTATCATCATAAGATCACTAACGTAGTTTTGAACCCCATATGTTCCTGCATCTCCTGAACTTTCATATTTTTCTTAAGTTCATTTTGACAATTCTCTTTTCCAAAGTACAATGTCAGTCGGCTATCAGGTATATTCGTTGGTGATGCTGATGTTCATCAGACTTATCTATTTCATGTTATGCACCACAATTTGTCAGTCACATTGCTTATTCACACTACTTTCTAAATTCTCCTTGTAAACTCATTCGATGTTTTCAGTTCTACAGACTGCTCTGCACATACTACCCGGATGAGGAGCTGTGGTCTTCTTGCATAGAACTTCTATCCACCTGTATGTTCCTGTCACATGCACAACCTTCAGAGTAATTACCAATTGATTGTTTCAAATCTTAATACAAACACTAATATTAATAAAAACTATATACAACAACCAAATCTAGAACAGAGAAAATTATTAAACTGTTCTTTCCCTATTCCTCCTTGACTAGTGACATCTTCACGTACGTAGCTTTAGCTGTAAGCGTGTACTGTTTGTTATTCTCCTATTAACTTCACAGAATCTACTGACCTGGTTGTGTCAGTTATGTTTGCAGCTCATGTTCCTTTCATTGTGTTTTTTACTTACCTTTATAACTCACCTTCCATGGTTTGCTGCATAGATCATACCTTCTTCACTTCTATATTTGTCAGCGCACTAGCCTATGCTAAAACATGTATAAACATTTGGTTCCTGCCCCTCACTACAAAGTTCTTTGCTGGTTCTTATCAAGTGGTTTGTACTTCTACGCTTCTGTAGGTTGAAAGTGGTTTTTCTTTCCAGTTACAAAGTTTAGACCTGAACACTCATATAATTCTCATAAAAATAGAGGTAAAATTACACTACTGTGCTTAATAGTGTTTGTAGCTTTCTATATGTTCCAAACATTTATTCCTTATTGGCGTTGAGAGTAATATTAACGTTGAAGGTCATATTTATGAATACAAAAAGAAAAAAACTACTTTTATCCATTCCTCTATTCCATTCCTTTAAGGAGGTCATTTTATGGCCCAGTCCCTTGAACATCTTGAACAACCAGTAGTAAAATACTTGGTGCAATCCGTGTGCATAGACTATGGACTTCTCTATTACTTAACCTAATCTACAGTGATCTTAACTGAAAATTACAAGTACTTTTTCACTTTTTATCTGCTAGTCACAAAAGTATCCTAGCCCAATTTCCTTTCTATAATCCAGTGCCATTTGCCACATAAGCGTACAGATTTTTTGTTTTTCTTAAGGACTGTGTAAAAGATAGAATAGCATCAGTATATTTTTGTTGTTGTGATTTTGTTCTTTAGTCTTGTGCTTCGATCTATAGCATTACTTTTTTCTGGCTATGTTTTTGGTCTTAGTATTACCTACTGTAGCATTTTCAATAGTCTGAATGAAAAGATGTGTCAGAATAATGTCCAGTTCCAGAAAATTAGAGAGAGAGAGAGAGAGAGAGAGAGAGAGAGAGAGAGAGAACCAAAGTGCTTTTGAGGTATAACATTGTGAGGGTGCCTACCTGCATGATCCGTTAAGCTCCAGTACTCGTGACGTTCAAAGTCTCATAAAACTGTTGTAAACTGTTTTATATAAATCTTGCAAATGATGTACACTACAAGTAACATAGCAATTTTTTCGTACTTATTACCATCAAAAAATACTATGATAAGCACATTTGATTGCACATCAAAATGTTTCTATGCAAGAAGACAGTCTCACTCTCCATTGAGCAGTACCACAGTGGCAAATACAGTCGCCGTCAATCC
The DNA here is from genome assembly GCF_021461395.2 of Schistocerca americana. NCBI lineage: Eukaryota > Metazoa > Arthropoda > Insecta > Orthoptera > Acrididae > Schistocerca > Schistocerca americana. Next base: position 345,888,531 of record NC_060130.1, read on the forward strand.
TTTTCAGACGTTATGTTTTCAGTACACAGTTTGTCAAATAGTGACATGCTTTGGGTAGCAAACACTTACTGCTGTTTAAATAAGTCAGCAGTTCCAAAACATTCTTTATTAGATACTTCATGCAAGATGGTTGTACAGTCACAATCCCCAATTCGAGTATTGTACTGCTTTCAATTGGTGAGTGAATAGAAGTAGACACCAACTTTCTCACATGCATTTTCCTGACCACATCTCTAACTTTTTACTACAGATGCATGTAATACATATTGTGTACTCAACACCAATAAGAGCAGTTGTTGGGCTTTTTGAGTGGATGTGTGCAGCTTTCATAGTCTTGTTCTATAGTGAAACATAATACTTTTAGCAACAAACATAAGCCATCACCAATGCGTTATTAGAACCTGATGGAATTGTCAGGTTTATATCTCAATATACTGAAGGCATATGATGACTGATGAGCACCATTCACTACTACATATTGATGATTCTTTGTTGTAAAATGTTTTCGGTGGATACACCTCATCAGAGGAACATTATTCCCCACGTTTACTACTACATCCATATCAACTATTACTGGGCACCACCTTTGATTTTTAAGTATAGGAGGATTATTCCTCTGTATCTGAATGCAGTAGAGAGGTGCATGTTTATTTAGTACGAACAGAACAGCTGACCAACAGCTTGAATGCTTCTTTATCAAACAACAGAAATTTATTTTCACACTCCTTACAAGACTCATCACTTTATTGTACCAATAAGTTTACATACATCAATCACATTGCAATCCATAATATTAACAAAAAGACTGATGAATCGTAGACTGGCTACAGGTATCAACATTTTTGTCATTTAAATTTTTCATAAATGCAATTATTACTTTATTACTACACAAGACACTACCTTGCTTTTACTAATCGCATTATTAAAACATGAAACATGGTAGTTTGAGCATTAATTATGTTTCTAATAAGTCTAATCACCTACTGTTTGATGCAGGGAGTAATTTGAACACAAAATAATCTCCAATTATCTTTTTTTTTTAAAGGTATTAATATTTCATAGTATTAATTAACTCAAGTGTTCATACTGGAGTGACTTGGTAAGTGTGTTATCAAACAGCATTGAAGCATTGGTTTATACAATACATAGTAGGTGTACTGTAAACTTTGAATTAATACAAATTTTGATAGAAGCTGTTTTTCTGGGAGAATGTCAGGAATTTCTTCTCAGTTGGCTTCTGTTGGCGTGAGAGGGACAAACCTTTACATGGCCTCGCCCACAGGTTATTGGGAAAACGTCCCCTTTAAAAAACTGACAACAGGCAGACATTTGGCAATCTCTCTTACACCTGATTTATAATTTATTACAAATTCTTGGGGACATCTTCAGGTTGCTGACTACAGTAGGTTGACAACTGCAGCAGGTCAGTAAGAGCAACAAGTTGTTGACAGCATGGGGATGGCAATAGGAACATGGCTCTCCAAACTCTTCAGGATCTTGTGATGGTGACCATGTTGTACATGCAACAGATTGTACAACACATATTAGTTTCACACCACAGTTAACAACAAGAGGGTCCCAAAATCATTCACACACCCATACATTCACACTACACTGGCTCGAAAAATATAAGGAAGAGAGTAACTTTCGCTTTGTGTCTCAATGCCAAGTAAGATATCTCTATGAAACTATAGGTAGAAATTACTACACAACTACAGTACCGAAGGTAACTGAAAGAAATACAATATGACAAACATAAATGATGCTTTGATTCAAAAATAACAGTTACTCTGAAGTCACCCTCATTTATTATGGTTCCTTGGACATTATAAAAGACAGGTAACACAGTTCCTAATAGAGTGTGTGATCACCAAGTATGGTAATGCATGATCTGCAATGTGCTCCCACGTTAGTCACAAGCCTGGTAGGGAGTTCTTGAGATAGGATGTCCCATTCCTCCACTAGTGCAATTGATAACAGCTCGATGGTCACTGGTGCATGTACCCATACTGCAATGCGTCCCCCTCCCAACATGCTCAATTGGATTTAAAACGGGAAAGGGCAGGCCACTCCATTTGCTGAATTACTCCTGTTCAAAGAGATTCACCTCCGCTGTTCAATGTGGTCACGTACGGTTATCCATAATAATGAAGTCGTGGCCAAACCAAGCACTGGGAAGGGGTACAGTGTCAGAATGATGACTAGTGAGTGTACTGTGTTCAGAGATCAGGAGGCAGTATACCACTGCAACATTCAGTCAACACGTAACGCACCCAGGAACATTGTCGAACATGACCATTTCAGTGGTCTAGTTGCTATGGAAGGGCCATAATGTTGCAACATCATTGTGACACTCTACTCCTTCAAGAATTTTATCTCTTCAGAAATGCATTCGGCCCTGAATTCATTTTTCTGGATGACAATGCATAGTTGCAGACATCTGGGGAATGGGCTGGACTGCCCATTTCCAACTTAATTCCCATGTACCCCAGGTGGATGTGTTGAGGAAACACATTGCAGCACATATACATGCACTAACAACCATCCTGCAATTGTCAACTGTGGCAGGGAATGGAAAGCCCTAACATGACAACTACATACCAAACTAGAGGCCAACATGGGAGCACTTTGCAATGCATTGCCATCAATGTCAATCACAACACACGTCCTTCCTTTTGAAGTGTCCATAGTTCTGCCATCAACTCTAAAAATATAAATATCAATTATGATAAAGTAATGGTCAAAAACGATTTTGTACAATTTTGTTTCTGAAGAAAAAAAATTTAATTCTCAGCTAAAATCAACGTATTTGCATCTCATAAGCGTGCAAAGACGTTGAGACATTGCACCATAATGGGAAAACAAGTTTGATTCCTCAACCCAACAACTATTCCGGAATCCTGACTTCATGGAGGGGGGGGGGGGGGGTGATGTGCTGTCAGTATCATACTGATTCACAGAAGGGGGAAAGCTTTACACACCAAAGATTGTAAGCAGTGAAATAAACTACGTGAAAGTAACAAATAGTTAATTACTGGTTCTTACACACACTGTTCTTGGCTTTCTTTTATTCTATAAAATATGGCTAGAGTGTGATAGTGCCCACCACAATGCAATGGAATACTGGCTGAGCTGACAGATTTATCTGTGAGGTGACAGACTTATCTGTAGGGAACTTTGCGATCTAAGCTGGGTTGATATATATCAATCTGCCCTTGCAACACTGTGCCTCCCTCCTGCTTAACAACTAGATCACCAAAACCATCGTTTTAGGCACTGTTGGTGGGATGCATTAAGTGCTCCTACCATGACGCCTTTGCAATGTTGCACCTCCCTCCAGCCTCTCTCCCTGGTGGGCTCTCAGTTAAGAACAAAAATTTCGAAATTTCGCATATTTGTGTACAGATTAAAAATGATAGTGACTAACAACGGTTTGGTTACATAGCGTAATGGTGAAGGTACTTCTCACTCTGTGTTCACGACAATTAAAAAAAGAAATAGGATATGTGGTAAGCACTTTCATACAGCATAGCAACTAATACATTATTAACAAGGTAACGAGCACAACACTACAACACACCATATTATATTGAACACTTTCCTGACATGTTCTGTTGTAGACCTGCGTGTTTTCATGTGTTTTGAGCCGTCAGGAATCTGATGTTTATTTTTCTTTCCTTGCTGTCGCCATGGCAAACGCACATGTTTATTAAGTTATGACTGCGGACACAAATCTACCCGCAAATCCACACGTCTGATCCTTATTTGAACCGTGTCAACCAAGATAATCTTCAAAATAAGCCACTCATTGCACAGTTTTTATTGGCTGATTGTAAGCTCTGTCGTCATTAGCTGACTGCGAATTGTAGCAAGTATCTTCAGATTGGAAGGTTTTATAGATCGGGGAAATAAGCATTCCTGTATATGAAACTGCTTCTTAGTTCTTACTTGCGACCTTTTTTTTTTTTTTTATTATTTATTTTAAAACCTGTACAACTCAGGTAGGCTGGCAGCGGCACACTACGCCGTTCTTCAGCCATAGCGTTTTACAAGAGTATAAAACATGGTGAATGACAATGAACAAAGTGACGGGCAAAAGAGAGAGGTCACAGAGACATAAAAAACATGGAGTCGTTCACATGTGACGATAACAACACTGAAAACACGTTGGCACGGCGCACAAAACACTGATGAGTCCGACGGCACAAGTGAACGTAGGCGTGGGACGGCGGACACCAAAAACACTATACGACATCACACACACGAGACACAAAAGGCGACGATCTCCGGCGCGCGAATGTTCACTATACGTGTGCGAGTCCGGGGACCTGCCAAGAGAGGAGGAGGAGGAAGGGGAGTGGGAGAGCGAGAGGGGAGAGCAGAGATGCCACGGGCAGGGGAGATAGGGGGGAGGGAGGAAGGGGGAGAGGAAGCCTGGGGGAAGAGGGGGAAGGGAGGGTACAGGGAGATGGAAAAAGAAGGGAAGAGAAGAGAAGGGAGGGAGGGTGCCGAAAGGAAAGGACACGGGAAGTGGGGGGCGGGGCAGGGTCAAAGTTGATAGGAGGGCTAGATGGAGGGGACGAGGACATCATCAGGGAGAGGGAGCTGGCGGAAGCCACCTTGGGAGAGGGTATGGAGGGTGGAGAGATGGAGACCGGGTGGGACGTGGGAATACAGGCGCGGCAGTGGGCGGGGGTGGGAGAGGATCGGGGAAATGAGCGGGTGAGGAGGATCAAGTTTACGTGAGGTGTACAGGATACGTATCCTTTCAAGGAAAAGGAGGAGGTGGGGGAAGGGGATGAGATCATACAGGATCCGCGTGGGGGAGGGGAGACGGATGCGATAGGCAAGGCGGAGAGCATGGCGTTCAAGGATTTGGAGGGATTTATAGAAGGTAGGGGGGGCGGAGATCCAGGCTGGATGGGCGTAACAAAGGATAGGGCGGATGAGGGATTTATAAGTGTGGAGGATTGTGGAGGAGTCCAGACCCCACGTGCGGCCGGAAAGGAGCTTGAGGAGACGGAGTCGGGAACGTGCCTTGGCTTGGATTCTCTGGAGATGGGGAGTCCAGGAGAGGCGACGGTCGAGGGTGACACCAAGGTACTTAAGGGTGGGAGTGAGGGCGATAGGACGGCCATAGACGGTGAGATAGAAATCAAGGAGGCGGAAGGAAGGGGTGGTTTTGCCTACAATGATCGCCTGGGTTTTGGAGGGATTGACCTTGAGCAACCACTGGTTGCACCAAGCGGTGAACCGGTCAAGATGGGATTGGAGAAGACGTTGGGAGCATTGCAGGGTGGGGGCAAGGGCGAGGAAGGCGGTGTCATCGGCAAACTGGAGGAGGTGGACGGGGGGCTATGGCGGCGGCATGTCCGCCGTGTACAAAAGGTACAGAAGGGGGGAGAGGACGGAGCCTTGGGGCACACCGGCGGAGGGGAAAAAGGTGTAGGAATCGGTGTTATGGATGGTGACATAGGAAGGACGGCGGGAGAGAAAGGAACCGATCAGACGGACATAGTTAATGGGAAGGGCAAAGGTTTGGAGCTTGAAGAGGAGACCGGAATGCCAGATGCGGTCATAAGCGCGTTCGAGGTCAAGTGAGAGGAAGATGGCGGAGCGACGGGAATTAAGCTGTTCGGAAAGGAGATGAGTGAGGTGAAGGAGAAGATCATCGGAAGAGAAGGATGGCCGAAAGCCACACTGGGTGACGGGAAGGAGGCGGTGCTGGCGGAGATGCTGGTGGATGCGGCGGGTGAGGATAGATTCTAGGACCTTGCTGAAGACCGAGGTAAGGCTGATGGGACGGTAGGAGGAGACGGCGGACGGCGGTTTGCCAGGTTTAAGGAACATGAGGATACGGGAGGTTTTCCACAGGTCGGGGTAGTAACCGGTGGACAGGACTACATTGTAGAGCCTGGCCAGGGTGGAGAGGAAAGAGACAGGAGCTTCACGAAGGTGACGGTAGGTGGCACGATCGTGACCAGGAGCGGTGTTGCGTTTTGTGCGGAGTGTATCAATGAGATCCTGTGTAGTGATAGGGGCATTGAGTTCCGTGTGTGTAATATTGTCCAAGTACTGGAAGCCAGGAGCGAGGGGAGGGGAAGAGGTGTCAGTTCGATCGCGGATATCTGGGAAGAGGGAGTAATCGAACTGGGGATCATCGGGGACGGAAAATACATCGGAGAGGTAGGAGGCAAAGTGATTGGCCTTACTAAGGGAGTCAGGGAAAGGGTGATCATCATGGAGAAGAGGATAATAGGGGGAGGGTTTAGTTCCGGTAAGGCGACGGAAGGCCGACCAGAACTTGGACGAGTTGATTGGTAGGGTTGCATTTAAACGGGTGCATGTCTGTCGCCAGTCCCGGCGTTTCTTAGCCGCGAGCAAATTACGAATGTGTCGCTGGAGTTGCCGGTGGCGTCGTAGTGTGTCCGGGTCACGCGTGCGGAGGAAGGCACGGTAGAGACGACGGGATTCACGGAGGAGGAGAACGGCCTGTGGGGGTAAGGTAGGACGGTGGGGGTGGATGGCGACAGTAGGAACGTGGGCCTCCACAGCCTCAGACAAGGTCCGCTGGAGAAAGGAGGCGGCATGGGTGACATCGTCAGGGTGGCTATCGACCTGGGTGGAAAGGGTATCCCGGTAGGCATTCCAGTCGGCTCGGGAATAGTCGTGGACATACTTAGGGGGAGGGTCAGTACGAGGGTCGTGGCGAGGGCGACGACCGTCTGAAACGGTGAGGAGGACAGGGAGATGGTCGCTATCAATAGGCTCCAGGACATCCACCGTTATGCAGCCAAGGAGGTTGGGGGAGGAGAGGATAACATCAGGAGTGGAGTTGGATTCAGGACGGGTATGCCGGGGGATGGGGACGAGGTCACCTTGAAGGGTGGAGAGGAACCGATGCCATCGCCGTAACTGGGCAGCGGAACGACTATGGATGTTGAGGTCGGCGGCGATCACGTAGGAGGAAAAGGTACGATCGACGTGGGAGAGGAAGTCGAAGGGAATAGGAGCGTTGGGGCGGACATAGATGGTGGCGCAGGTAACGGTAAGGCCGGGGAAGAAGAGACTAAGGATCAGGTGTTCGGTGGGGTCGGGAAGGAGAGGTTGGAGCCGAACGGGGATCTGGCGGTGGTGACCAATGGCAACTCCGCCACCCGCAATCGGGAGGGGATTATCGGAGCGGTGGAGGAGGTAGGGCGAAGTGTGAATGGTGTGGTGGGGTTGGAGGAAGGTTTCATTAAGGAGGAAGGCATCCACGCGGTGGGTGGCAAGGGTGTGCAGGAAGAGGTTCCTGTTGGCGGGTAGGGAGCGGATGTTGTTGAAAAGGATGCGTTGCTGTCGCGCCATGATAGGGATTTAGACGAGGGTGTCGAGGCGGGAGAAGGTGAAATGGGCCTGGTTGTTGGAGTAGGTGGCGTACATCTTGAGTTGGAATATGGAACGGGCGGCGAGGGAGATCTGTTGGAGGGTGTGTGGGCGCTGAAAGGGATGAACATTCTGGAGGACGATGGTAAGGAACCTGATGATGTCCTCAGCGGTGGGGGGGGGGGACGAAGGGAATTGCCAGGAGGGGTGGGGGCATCCAGGGGACGGACAGGGACGGTGAGTTCAGGAGTGGTTGGAGGGGGTTGGGCTTTACACTTTTGGGAGTAGGTGGGATGGGGGGAGATTGCAGGTATTGCAGGAAGGAGGGGATTGGAGGTTGGGGCACTGCCTGAGGAAGTGCGCTTGCCGACAATGCGGGCAGGTGGGGGCCTCGCGGCACTCAGCTGTGGGGTGCGCGTTATAGCGTAGACACCTCTGGCAGCGCAGGGATTGAGGAGGGGAGCGGGAGGGGTCGACCTTGTACCGCTGGTTAAAAAGGAGGGCACCCTCCTGCAGGAGACGGTCAATGGAGGGGGCGTGCTCAGAAAAAACCCGCATAAGGCGGGTGGGGCCGGCAGCGTTATGTATGCGGCGAACCGCACGCACCTCCAAATGGGGATGCGCCTGGAGCTCCGCCAACACCTCCTCCTCCGTGATCACTGGACTAAGCCGAGTGATCACGGCGGTGAGAGTTGGCGGGCGACGTGGAGGTTGGGGTTGGTGGGAGGGAGGTGGTGAAGGAGCAGGGGTGAGAGAGGCATGAGGGCCAAAGCGGGTGACAGGGATGTGGGAAAGGAGGTAGGTGTGGAGGGTTGGGCTGGGGGAGGAGATGAGGACCGAATCTCGGCGAGGAGTGAGGAGGGAGATGGGGGCACCAGGACAATGCTGGCGAAGGAAGAGGGTGAGGTTCCGGGCTTCAAGGAGAGAGGGATCAGGACGGGAGAGGAGGTAGCGGTAGGAGGAAGGGGGAGAGGAGGAGGATGAGGGGGCAGGGACAGGCGGGGGGACTTCCATGGCATCATGGGTGGGGGAAGGAGGACGAGGCGCAGCCTTTTTGGAAGCAGAGGAAGCAGGAGTGCCACCGGGGCACTTGACGGCGGTGGAGGAGGTGTGGGGGATGGGAACAACGGGAATGTGGCGGGGAGGGGCAGGTCCCGGGGCCGGAGTCGGCGCCGGAGATGGTGACGGTGACGGCGAAGGCGAAGGCGACGGCGACGATGACGATGACGGTGGCAGTGGCGGCGGTGATGGCGAAGGTAACGGGGAGAGCTGGGCGTGGGCAGTGGCCCAACGGGCCACCACCCGAGCCGGAGCTGCAGTGACAGGCTGGGGGAGTGGGGGGAAGGGATCAGAACGAGAGGAGCGGGAGGAAGAAGCGGGAGAGGGGGCGACAAAGATAGAGGGTGAAGGGAGAGTGAGGAGAGGTGGAATGGAAGGAGGGGGGTGGGACTGGGCACACCAAGTTATAGTGGTGGAGGCGGCGGAAGGGGAGGTATAGACAATGGCGGTGGTGGTAGTAGTGACAGTGGTGGTGGGGGCGGACATGACGGGAGAGAGAAACAAGAACGAACAGAACGAAGAGGAGAGGACAGAAACTGGGGACAGACAAAGACGAAGACGGATGAAGACGAAGACGGCCGTAGACCAGGGTCATGACGGCGGCGATGGCGGCGACCAGGCGGCACCGGATGGCGGCGGCGGCGGGCACCGGATGGCGGCGGCGGCGGCGGCGGCGGCGGCGGCGGCGGTGGCGGCGGCGGCGACGGCGGCGGCGGCGTCAGCGGCGTCGGCGGCGATCAGCAGGCGGCGGCGGCGGCGGCGAGCACCGGCAGGCGGCGACCAGGCGGGGGCGGCGAGCCCCGGCAGGCGGCGACGGCGGCGGCGAGGACCGGAAGGCGGCGACCAAGCGGCGGCGGCGGCGGCGGCGGCGGCAAGCAGACGACACGGCAGGAATCTTCCACGTCGAAGGCGCACCCTGAGAGTAGCCCAGGCAGCGAAACTCTTCGATGAAGAAGAGAGGGAATCCAACCCTCGAAATTTACTTGCGACCTTCACATCTACGGTTATAAATCGCGAAAATAGCCTTGGTAGAGTGCGTTAACTGTAATTTTAAACTGCGTCTACGAATTGCAGTTACCGGAAGAAGCACTCGCAGAAATCACTTATACTGAAAAGTCACAGTTTAGCCCATCCCTACACATAGCGAAGTTCTATTTCCCGCGCAATCAGTTTACGTGTGGGACGCTCCCCTGTCTCGCTAAGAGGTAACGTGCGAGCTGCCATCTACCGCCAACGCTAAATAAGTATCACGTGCCGCGTGAGGCAGCGCTCGCTGCGACTCACATCGTCTCCGCGCACGCAACGCCATGGCTGGGAAGCAGATCGCCGCCGCATTGGAAGCCCTCATCAACGCGATGGGGTTCACTGGCGGTCGTCAACGGCAGCCAAGACGCAAGCGAACGCAGCGGAACAGGACGATGCTCCAGTGCTACAACTGCCAGCGGCTGGGGCACACTGCGCGCGGGTGTAAGAACGCCGTCGCGTGCTTAAAGTGCGCGGCGTCTCACGGCACCCGCAGCTGCACGAAACCTCCCGGGGTGGCCTACAGCTGCGCGAACTGCGGCGGGCCACACGCCGCCAACTCGCGTAGCTGCGGCTACCTCCGCGAGTCACGCCGTCTACCCGTCGCACCACGCCCTGCGGCGACGCCAAGCGCCTCGTCGGCCGCCCCACCCCCCCGCTCCGGCGAGAATTGCGGGCCGCGCCGCCTTGAGGCCGCCACCGATGAAGCTCTGGCTGGCTTCCAAACTGCCTTCGCGGCCGAAAGGGCCGCACTGAAGGAGGAGCTCGCAGCAGTGCATCGCCAGCTCCAGCAGTTGCGCGATGAGCTGCGGGCCACCAAGAAGAAGCCGCCAGTTCCCGCCGCCGCCCCAACCGTGTGTCATCCGGTGGGGGTCCACGCGGCCACACAAACGACCGCCGCACCGCCCCCTGCAGCAATGCAGGAGGTGGCGCCCATGGAAACAGAGGATGTGCCGCCTGGGCTGCCCCCCTCCAAGGTGGCAGCCACAAGCAAGAGCGCTACAGCGCCTCCTGACTCCTCGCAAGCCGAGAAGCCAATGAAGAAGAGGAGGCCGAGCATACCATTCCCCACAGTGAGGAACGTGCATGTCGTCCTGAAGCACATTGCCGCAAAACTGAAGGACGGGTCCTACCCAATGCCAGTCTATCCATACCCCTTCACCCCGCCAGACCAGCCTATACCTCCCCTCCCCCATCGACCGATCCCCATGTGCACGTACCTATACCATGACATATTAATGGAAGCGCTCACGAAGAAAGAACTAGCCTTGATAAACTCGCACCCCATCTTCACCCCCTCTCAATGGAACGACTTAGTAGACATTATAGTCCTATGCCTGAAGGAAGAGTTCCAGTCTGGTAGGAGAAAGGTGGATCCCGAAGATCAGGAAGCCTTGGAAGCCATTACACGTCAACAACGACAGTATTAGTAATGTAAACCATGCGAGGCCATCATCACGGTAGCGGAGACTCTTTCTAAAACCACCGGCCAGTCACTTAGGCCGTTCGTTTTCCATTTCTCTCACTGTCCCTCTCACTATCCTTTAATCTTTCTTTTATTTATTCAAAAAAAAATGCATATAGCCAAGTCAAGCAGCACGATAAAGTCATGTAATTTCCTAGCCAAACCGTCATGGCAGAAGGTGAAGCGCCTCGTGCGCTTGTACTTCGCCCCCAGTCGAGGATATCTTCCTCCTTCACATGTGCAGGTCGGTCGTTACGTGCTGCTTCCCAGGTTAATGGCGGCAATTTTTGGAGGATGCGACCGCATATACGCGGTCCGTCCTGCAACATTGAATTGAGCAAAACGACATCCAGAGTGGGGATCCACTTTTCGAAACAATGGGTAAGGGCTGTAGGTGAACGTATAGCCTTTCAACCTGATGGGCAATAATTTGAGAGTTTAATTTCGAAGTTTAGCGTATTGGTGTTTAGATTTAAAACTGGTAAGACTTAGTCTGTTTACATAGCGTAATGGCGAAGGTACTGACCTCACATGCAGTTCAAATCTCGTCATGTGCACTTATTTATTATCAGATCTCTATCGAAATGATTTTGATCATTATTTTTATTCAATTAATTGGTTTCATCGTATTTTTTATTCATTTGCCAGTCATATTCGTCGTCGTATAAAATTCATAATTTGCACTCATTTTTCTAGCCACCCAAGTAGATGTAAATCTTTTAACGAAATATACATTCTTGAAACCATTGCACAGTCATATAAATAGATTATTTCATCATTCGCTTTTTTAATCCACGGACTGGCATCTTCAAATGTTTAAATATGATGATATATAAATAAAATTATCTTTATTAACATGCACTAAGATTCCAAGTGCAAAAAACGCAAGGAAGAAAAAATAAGAGCAAATTAAATTAAAACGTTGGTTAAAATGATGTGACCAATGTACAGAAAAATTACATTTACACCAATTAACTGGATAAAAATAATAAGTCATTTCGATGAAGGTTTAAAATAGTAAAATAGTAAGTACATCTGCCGGGATTGGAACCAACAACATGCTACATGTGGGGTCGATACAGTCACCGTAACACTATGCAACCACTATATCACGTGCTTTAACTTTTAAAGGTATAGATGATGCCGCGAAATTATGAAACTTTTTTCGTCCATTACTCGCAAATAAGGTCCCACCAGGGTGAATGGTTGCAAGGTGTGATTTCCTTGGACCTTAACCTACATCACCGCATAGATTGTTTCAAAAACTCGGTCCCACTGGTGGGAACCTCTCCTTGTAGCCAAGGTGGGACAGTGAGAATGGACATGTCAATTTTTCGGAGGATGTGAGCACGCATGAGTGGCCTGTTCCACAATACTGAATCCAAGCGAGGCTGGAATAGGATGAACTGTCCACAAAAGTCGGTTTAACGTGGATCTATGTGAAGCATTCATTGCAAGCAATATTCCTCTTCACAAACTTACAAACCCTATCCTCGAAAGCTTCCTGCACAAGTATTTCTTAAATAAAAATATACCAGATGAATTAACATTGTGAAAAAATTACATACTGATAATTTACGTAAATTTTCTGCAAGAAATCCGCAAAGAGCTCAAGGACAGCGTTATCTGGATTTCAGTTGACGAAACTACAGACACTTGTGGTCGTTACACTGCAAATGTAAATGCTGGTGCTGGTGCTTTAAAAGAAGAGCCTTCTTCTTCGTATGTAGCGATCTGCAAAGAACTTGAAAAAGTAAATCATTCTACAATCTCCAGATTTGTGAATGAGGGTATTAGAAAAATATTTCCAGAATCTTCAGCAGATGAAAGGGTGTTTGTGTTTATTTCAGATGCTGCTCCCTATATGATTTAAGCAGGGAAAGCTTTCCGGGTATTTCATCCCAATTTCATTCATGTGACGTGCTTTCCTCATGGAGTACATCGTCTTGCTGAGGAAGTACGTTCCATGTTTGTGAATGTAAATAAACTTATTTCATCCATAAATAAAATGTCTCTCAACACTACTGCTCGCATCAAGACCCACAAGAAAAAACAACCGAATGTGCCTAACTCGTTGGGGTACGTTGTTCGAAGCTGTGTTGTTTTACAATGAATATTTCGAGCCCATCAGAGCGGTAGTAAAGGACTTCGACAGTGCAGAGGCTTGGCCAGTTTGCCAGTGCAAAAGAGCTTTCAGTGATTCTAGTATTAAAAAAGACATTGGTATGATTAGCACTCATCTTTCCCATACACCTTTAAGTATTAAAAGGCTTCAAACTCAAGGTTTGGCGTTGAATGAATCTATTCAGTTAATGAATAAAATTATTCTACTAACTTCTTCATTGCCAGAGGTATTCCCAAGAAAACTTACAGAAAAGTTTGAAAACACTTTAAACAATAACACAGGCTTTGAAACCTTGTGACAAATGAATAGTTTTATTACTGGGTCGAGCGAACTTTTACCAGAAACGGCAAGTGTGAATATAGCACCCATATCCAAATACTGCCCAGTTACCACAGTTGATGTAGAACGGTCGTTTTCTGCTCATAAATATGTTTTGAGTGATCTAAGACACAATCTTTCTCCCGAACAGTTGGAACAGTACTTGGACGCTTATGTTTACAATAGTATAAAAATGTAAAAAGCGTTGTAAATACTGTTCGAAAACATTCATTTTTTTAATAAAATATTATGGACTTTTTGAGCGTGCGATATATCCCGAAGTTAGTACTGTACAGTGTACATATTACAGGTGGGACAAACGGTTATTCTGGAGTAACCGTTATCACAGTTCCAGTTATTCTTTGATGACCGTTATTGTTAACGGTTACTAATAACTGCCAAGTTATTTTTCGCTAGCGAATACCGAATACTCCCGAGGGGCTACAGTTAAATTACGACATAGTTGGAATCCATCAGTTTAGTTATCAGTATAACTGCGAGTAGTGTGAAATGGCAGGAATGTCGTACGAATTGTGTCATAACCTTAGCTTATTAACTCCGGGTACATTTTAGTTGATGTTAGAACGATTATTAGTGTTTCATATTATATGTTTGTAGGTTATCTGGTGCTATTAGAAATATTATCTTCGCAGCTGCAACAGAAAGTACGCGGAACTTCGCCACAGCACTGTTTAAGTAAAATGTTAACAACGTGCGTTTTTAAGTATAAAGTAATATGTAAACTGAATACTGTAGGTTAAATTCGAAGCTTAATTTCTTGTGCTGCTCACATAATAGAATGAAGTGTACACCCTTGTAATACAACAAAAAATCTACGTAATGTGACAGATTCGTTTACTCCTGTGCTGAGAAAGATAGTCCTATTGGGGAAAGTGTGAGTATGCTAAAACAAGTTTTATGTGAGATTTGGAAACTGCTCGATTTCTCCAGCTATAGCATGTTTATAAAATATGAAGACATGCAGATCGAAAAGGTTGACAGTGTTACATTTCTGGGCCTACTGCTCGATAATAAATTCAGTTGGGAAGGGCATACCACATTTTCTCACTTAATTATTTCATAAGGGAGCATATTCTGCGCTAACTCATCAAACGTAGCAAAAGTTTTTCGCATGTAAAAGCGTGTAATAAAAATCGTTTGTGGTATAAATTCAAGAACATCATGTAGGAACCTGTTCAAGGAACTTTGTATTCTAACCACTGCTTCCTAGTATATTTATTCCCTATTGAAATTTGTTACAAGTATTTCCAACCAATAGCTCAATACATAATATCAGTACTAGAAAGAGGAACATCAATCTACATAAAGACCTAAAATCACTTACCTTAGTGCAAAAGGGGTCCAATATTCAGAAACATGCATTTTCAATAAACGGCTAGCAAGTCAGCAACCATAAAAAACTTGGTTTCAGATAAAGCACAGTTTATAGTGTGTTTGAAAGACTTTATGATACAGAAGTGTCTGATTCCACCCATTATCAATATGCCGGAAATGAAACTTGAAATGTCTCATGCCGGAAATGCCTATTTTAAGTGTGTCTATGACATCACTACATACACATGGCAACAAACACGAAGATACTTATAAATAATACAATAACATCTCCCACCAAAAATACAATCAAACCAACGGAACAACTGCGGGAAGTTTGGAGTTTTAGGGTGAGGACAAGCTAGTAAAAAAAAAACACACCATGATCCCAAAACACAAAATGAAGAACAAAAAGAAAAAAATACAGCATTCTGCTACACTAACAAAACCTGCAGGAATCAGACACTTCCCTTGAACACTATAAGTCAACCATAGGTGATCATACCAAAACACCAATACCCACAACGAAAAGCACGAAAATTGTAATCGGACATTTCCCTTGACCTACATAGGTAAACCTCAGATGACGATACCAAAACAACACATACAACTATGGAAATGGGAATCGGTCATTTCCGGTGACCTATATAGACCCACCACAGCTACTGATGCCAAAAAACCAACACCTACAACTGCGAAAAATAAAACCAAAATCCCAAAAGTCCACAAATCAATCATCCCTACATAAATTAAATCACATTCAATACCCCATAAATACACAAAACATCACAGCTAGAAAAAAAAATTAATTACCACCAGCAAATTCCGGCACTGCAAACTAGATTGGTCATGGACTCCATTTAAATAAATTAGGAAAAGAACTTTTAGCAGAAAAACAATTTACCAGTACATGTGTCATGTGGACACACACCAAGATGAAAAATCGCCAGAAAAACACAAATTACGGATTAGTTTAAACCAGAAACTACAATCTTGTTAGCAGAAGCAGATCATTCTCACCAACTTGAAGACATATTATGTACTGATGCAGCAGGAGAACCAATCCACCACCAACAGCCAGTATGACGGCAACAACAACAACCACTCAACACCCCAGTAGAAAAATCAAACAACCATTGCACTTAATGAACTTTCTAGTGCCACTGAGCATAAGGCACATATAAAGGTAATAAACGTTTTTATTCGCAATTGTACTGGTTCCCAAGCATTTCCAACAAAAACTGTAAATAAGGAAAAAGAGAATAGGAAGTGTAAAAATCCTATAAAGAAAGCTATTCTTGAAACCTTAGGCAAAAACAGCACTTTTTAATGCACTTTAACATAAATGGTATGGTTACAACCAATCAAAATGAAAGAATGAATAAAATTGATGAACTACAAATTTTACTCTCAGCATGTAAAAATAATAAAATTGACTGAAAGTGACTGAAAACATGATGCAAATACCGGTGAATATAACAGCAGTTTGAATCTAAACACGATTTCTCTGTGGCAATTTGCACTATGATTCTTAATTTCACACTACTAGTATTTTCACACTTGCTACATTAATACAAAATTAAAGCGAAAGGAAAAATAAATTTAACAGCAGTTTGAATCTCCCAATTTTCTCAAAAATATTTGAAAAAGTTGTAGTAATGCAAAACAAAAATTTTATAGTGAAATCAAACATACTGTCACATAATCAATGCGGCTTTCAGAAAGACAAAAACGCAATAGATTCCACAAATGAGTTTGTGAAAAAAAAATTGTTCTGCTTTAACAACTCTAGCAAAGTTGCAGAATTGTTCTGTGATGTCACAAAAGCATTTGATTGTGTAAACCCTCAATTGCTCCTGTATGAAATGGAAAAATACGGAATTGAAGGCCGTGTTGTAGAGTGGTTCAGGTCATACCTCACAAAGAGAAAACAAAGAGTAGTTTTATCATCAAGCAAGGGAAATTTCTTCGCTGTATGGATGATTATTTCACAAGGCGTTCCACAAGCCTCATTTCTGGGTCCAATTTTATTCTTACTTTACATAAATGACTTGCCGCTAAACATAAATTCACACTGAGTTTTATTCACTGATGACACGTCTGCCCTCATCAATCACTCAGATCAAATTCCCTCAAGTGTCACAAATCTACTGGACAGTTTAGAAAACTGGTTCAAATTAAATGAGTTAAAATTGAATATTGGAAAAACACATTTACTATACTTTAAAATTAAAAACTAAGATAAATGAAATTCATATTACCTGCAGAAACCAGGAACTGAAAGAATCAGATTGTGTTAAATTTTTAGGAATACGTTTGGACCAAAATTTCTCCTGGGCTTCACGTATAGGATACTTAATAAGTCAGTTAAACAGCCTGACCTTTGCTATGAATATTTTGTCATATTCAACTGGCATGGAGATAAGGAAAGTAGTTTATCACAGCTATTTTGAAGCTGTTTTAAGGTATGGCAAAATCATTAGAATATTAAAAGTACAAAAATCAATTGTTAGAAATATGTGTAACGCAAGACCAAAAGAATCTTGTCGCCCACTGTTAATAAATCTTGAAATATTAAGTGCCCCCTGTTTGTACATCTATGAACTGATTATTTTTGTATACAGTAACCCTATGTTATTCACAGACAATAATTTTAAGCATCAATACAGGTTAAAGTTATATGCACAAACCCCAGAATATATGGGCATGAAAATCTACAACATGCTAAAAAAGAAACAAATAAACAGCATGGAGCTAGGGCAACTGAAACCAAAGATGCACAAGTTATTAGAGGAGAAATGTTATTACTCCATAGAAAAATTTATGAATGATGATGTGGGAGTCTGAGCAAGGAAACATCACTTGTAAATCAAGCTTAGCAGTTTTGTGTCAAATAAATGATTGTAAAAATATGTTCACTACGTAAACACTGCTGTTATTTATTATTTAGTAATATATGTAAACTGGAGTGTTGATATGTATTTTTTGTAATACTGTATTTACAAATTGTAACTGTAATGTAAATGTAATGTTGCTGGTTCCCCAGTACATCATATCTGTGATTTGACTTTGTATGTTACGGGATAATAAAATTTCTGATTCATATCGATTGTTTCGCTGCGACTCATTTGCATCACATCTGCTTGTCACTGACAACAATAGCAAATAAGGAACAATTTTGAAACATGGTATGTGTCCACATTTTGCAAATTTTTCGGAAATCATCCCAGAAAGGCCCTCTTCCTAATCTCTACCAGAAAGTATTCAGTAAATGATATCAGCATTTTAAATGTACCGATTTTTCGCATGGCCGGCGCTCCTCCATGTAATTCATATGCACCGATTCGACTTAGAGATATTATACATGCGGTAACTCCCATCTTTTTAATTATTTGATCTTGTATATTTTCAACACTTTTCATGCATTTTTAAGCTTTTTGTATAAGTCTCCACGATATATATAATCAAGTCTCTAGTTATAAATAAATGCTACCAGTCAACTTTTTTGATTTGCATTTTGCACATCGAAAATGATTCTCATTTTCAAGTGCATTTTGCCATGTGTACTATGAGACTGATTTGTAGTATATAGGCAATAAACAATCTCTCACTTGATTTCATTCACAAGCACAAAAACTAAACTTTCTTCTGGTGAAGACAGTCTGAAGACACTGTGGTAACTTATCAAGTTCTTTTGTCACTGGTATTTTGAATGATCACTATATCAAGTGACTGAAAACATGATGCAAATACCGGTGAATATAACAGCAGTTTGAATCTCTTTTCTAAACACGATTTCTCTGTGGCAATTTGCACTATGATTCTTAATTTCACACTACTAGTATTTTCACACTTGCTACATTAATACAAAATTAAAGCTAAAGGAAAAATAAATTTAAACCATTCTACTTACTATTTTGTTGAGATGAAATTTTCTGTGTGCACAAGCCTAACTTCCTTATATCTTGTAAATATTGTGGAAAAATAGTTGCAAATACACTGTGTGATCAAAAGTATCTGGGCACCTCCAAAAACACACATTTTTCATATTAGGTGCAATGTGCTGCCACCTACTGCCAGGTACTCCATATCAGTGACCTTAGTAGTCATTAGACATTGTGAGAGAGCAGAATGGGGCACCCCACAAAACTCTCAGCCTTCAAATGTTGTCAGGTGATTGGGTGTCACTTGTGTCCTACATCTGAATGCGAGATTTTCACACTCGCAAACATCCTTAGGTCCATTGTTTCCGATGTGATAGTGAAGTGGAAATGTGAAGGGGCATGTACAGCACAAAAGCATACAGGTCAACCTCATCTGTTGACTGACAGAGACCACCGACAGTTGAAGAGGGTCGTAACATGTAATAGGCAAGCATCTGTCCAAACCCTCACACAGGAATTCCAAACTGTATCAGGATCCACTGGAAGTACTCATTGTTAGGTGGCCGGTGAGAAAACTTGGATCTCATGGTCGAGCAGCTGCTCATAAGCCACAGATCATGCCGGTAAATGCTAAAGGACACTTCGCATGGTGTAAGGAGCATAAACGTTGGAGGATTGAGCAGTAGAAAAACATTGTGTGGAGTGATGAATCACGGTACACAATGTGGCAATCTGATGGCAGGGTGTGGGTATGGTGAATGCCCAGTGAACGTCATCTGCCAGCGTATCTAGTGCCAACGGTAAAATTTGGAGGCAGTGGTGTTACGGTGTTGTTGAGTTTTTCATGGATGGGCTTGCACCTGTTGTTGTTTTGCATGGCATTATCACAGCACAGGCCTACATTGATGGTTTAAGCACCTTCTTGCTTCCCACTGTCGAAGAGCAATTCAGGGATCATGACTATCTTTCAACACGATCAAGAACCTGTTCATAACGCATGGCATGTGGCAGAATGGTTACATGACAGTAACATTCCTTAATGGACTGGCCTGCACACAGTCCTGATTTGAATCCTATAGAACATCTTTGCAGTGTTTTGGAACGCCAACTTAATGCCAGGACTCACCGACCAACATCGATACCTCTCCTAAGTGTGGCACTCCGTGAAGAATGGGCTGCCATACCCCAAGAAACCTTCCAGCACCTGATTGAACGTATGCCTGCAAGAGTGAAAGCTGTCATCAACAGCTACTGAATTCCAGCATGTGCGACGGAGGGTGCCACAAATGTGTAAGTCATTTTCAGTCAGGTGTCCAGATACTTTTGATCATCACATAGTGTATTAACAATATGACCTCTCATAACTTTTGCCAGTTGAGTCATTGAAAATGCTAACCTTAGGTCCAGACAAGCTCTAGTTGTTGCTCTTTCAGGCCAAAACATATCGCTTGTTTGCAGTGACACAGTTCACCTATCCAGAGATACCACAGCAGATAACCAGATATGACGTAAGAAAGATAATTCTCATTTGTTGTTCATCTCAGCTGTACATATATGAGACAGAACAATAAATGAGAATCATCTTAATTATCTAAACAATTGCTGTATCTCTGAAGATGATTATGTCAACTACAGTGAGATATAAGGTACCTGCAAGTTGTTCTAGTTATTACTTCTGACTAAGCTACAGTAATAAATACCAGAAATTGGCTAACTTTATATATTTATTTACATTTTTTGTGTATAGGTCATCAAGCTGATGACCTTCACAAATGTAAGACATAGGTTGAGTAGATTAATATAAGTAACACTTACCTACAGCTGTGATACATACATTCATCTTAATAGTCTAATTACAGTACATGTTACAACATAAGGCAAGTGGATTAGAACTTGCTGAATGAATATAAACATTTATTTACAAAGAAAGCTATTAACTCCCTTTGGAAGAGCTTTGGTTTATAAGTTTTCAAAGCATGTGACAGCTTGTTGAACCATATCTGCACATTAATATAAGGACTGTTGTCACTTATTAATTTTGTCCACGGTCTGAAGTAGTTACCTTTACTTCCAGTATCATAATTATGTTAATCACTGCACTTATTTAGTTTGTCGTTGCTATTCAGAAAAAAATGTAATAACTTTATACAAATACAAAGAATACACTATTAAATATTTATGTTGGACAAAGGTTTCATGACAAGACTATCTGTACTATAGTCAATACATTAACCTAATGGCTCTTTTCTATAATATTAATATTCTATTCATTCAGGAGCAGGTCTGTTGTACAACCTCACAGTTCAATACCATAATTAATAAATGGATAAACTGTTCCATTTTAAACAATTTTTACTGTTTGACTTGGGACTACTTTTGCCAGTTGACTTATCAGATACAAGCTACTGCTGATTTTGTCACATACAAAAGTAGGCTAATGTGGTTTACCCAACAGATTTTTGTCCAGGTTGAAACCAAGAAATTTAATTTTATCAGTTTCTGCTGACGCAATACCACAAATATCATTTATTTCAGCCACATGAGAACCAATTGTTTCAAATGTTAGTTGCTAGGATTTACTGATGTTGGTGTTTAGACCCCAGTGTTGAAAATGTGTGTTTACTTCCATCACGCCCTTAGCTGTAGCCAAGCGCAACATCTCAAAGCGTTTTTCATAAAATAAGAGGGAGGTGCCATCAGCATGGGTTACTAGATCTGAGTTGAAGGGATGTGTCATGTCATTGACATAAACCAAGATGAGAAATTGACCAAGGATCGATCTCTGTGGCACCCCCTGCATTACTTATCCGTAGAACACTGGAAATCCATATCATATTATCTATTTTACATGAAACTTGTACACTATTTGCGATTTGTCGAGTATGTGGTCAGTAATTGCATAGATGAGACATTGATGTTGTAAGCCTTCAATTTCTTAATGAGAAACTCATGGCCGATTGAGTTGAAGGCTTTGGAAAGATCTAAGAATATGCCTGTCGTCTTCATACCTTGGTCTAGGAGGGTGTATACCTTATGGAGGAACTCAGCATCTGCAGTAGTTGCACACCGATCTTTCCTAAAGCCATGCTGTGTTTTGTTAACAAATTGTTCTTTTTAAAATAACTAGAATGCTGAGAAAGGATAACAGTGTTGAAAACCTTGATCGAGGTAGGCACCAATGATATTGGGCATTAGTTTGAAACCTCTTTTGTACTCCCCTTCTTATTCACTAGTTTGAGACTGCTTATTTTTGGATTACTAGGGTAAGTGCTTTCTCTAACACTACAGTTTATGAGGTATGTCAGTGGTTTAACTATTTCTTTTATGCATTTTTTATCTACTACACTTGACATACCATCCCATCCAGCTGAGTATTTGTTATTTAGTGTCAGGATTATCTTGCTTATATCATTATCTTTAACCTCATCAAATTCATAACTCACTGCTTGAGTGCGATTCGATATCTCTTGGTGCGTGTTGGATTTCCTGTTGCTGATATGAAATGTTTATTAAAAGAGTTACATAATGCTTTTGGTTCTTTTTTAAGAAGGGAAGCGGTTATAACCATCCTGTATAATGATAAAGATTGGCCATCCATAGTTGTGAAGGTTTATTGAGTTTCCAGGAAGCTTTGCTTACATTTGTAGATTGTGAGGTTTCATCACTGTAGACTTATTTTCGAAGGTTTGAATGTACTCCTTTAAAGGTTTATATTGTTGTTTGAAAAAGTTCAGCCAAGTTGATTTTTAAAGGACATCTAGCTCATATATTTTGCCTGAGTTTAACAAGACTGGCCTGAAAGTCTGAGTTTGTTATTTCTTGCACTTTGACTGTGTATTGGCCCTGTCTGCATTTCTTTAATGGGATAACAGGAATCAAAGTGTCTCAATAGGATGTTAGAAACCCAATCCCATTTGTCATCTGATCCTTCAACATTGCAGATCCTATCGCACTTCTCATTAGCTAGTTTAATTTGCTGAGAGTTGATGTTACTATTGCTCATAACTCGTTACTTTTCAAATATTTTTGCTATTATTTTAGTAGGTGTTTTTTTTTTTCTATATTCTATCTGTTGTGCAAGGTGGTCTGAGTAATGAAGGTCTATGTTACTATACTTAACAGTGTCTTCAGCAGTTTTGGATCCATTTTAACTATATTTTTAAGATTGTATGAACCTAATACATTCACAAGTTTTGTGTTAGTTATTTTGTTGGACTTTGCATCAGTGTTAAGGTCTCCAAACATAGTAAGGTCACTGGGACCATTTTGCCTAGTTATGGTGCTGAAGCTGTTGAGAATATTATTATTATTATTATTATTATCTCTATTTTTCTCAGACCTTAGGTCTGGTTAAAAATGGAAAGTGACGCGGACCTTGATCAAGCGTGACTTCCTTTTAACTGTACGGTATATGTTACATTGTATTTAGGAACTTTCGGGTTACTCAACACATATCAATAATTACGGATTTCTGTAGTTGTATATATACGTTTGGAGGTAGCTGTATTGTGTTGATGTACTGGTGGATATTGTGTGGTATGACTCCTGTAGTTGATAGTATAATCGGTATAATGTCAACTTTATCCTGATACCACATGTCCTTGACTTCCTCAGCCAGTTGGATGTATTTTTCAATTTTTTCTCCTGTTTTCTTCTGTATATTTGTTGTATTGGGTATGGATATTTCTATTAGTTGTGTTAATTTCTTCTTTTTATTGGTGAGTATGATGTCAGGTTTGTTATGTGGTGTTGTTTTATCTGTTATAATGGTTCTGTTCCAGTATAATTTGTATTCATCATTCTCCAGTACATTTTGTGGTGCACGATTGTATGTGGGAACGTGTTGTTTTATTAGTTTATGTTTTATGGCAAGTTGTTGATGTATTATTTTTGCTACATTGTCATGTCTTCTGGGGTATTCTGTATTTGCTAGTATTGTACATCCACTTATGATGTGATCTACTGTTTCTATTTGTTGTTCGCAAAGTTTGCATTTATCTGTTGTGGTATTGGGATCTTTAATAATATGCTTGCTGTAATATCTGGTGTTTATTGTTTGATCCTGTATTGCAATCATGAATCCTTCCATCTCACTGTATATATTGCCTTTTCTTAGCCATGTGTTGGATGCGTCTTGATCAATGTGTGGCTGTGTTAGATGATACAGGTGCTTGCCATGTAGTGTTTTCTTTTTCCAATTTACTTTCTTCGTATCTGTTGATGTTATGTGATCTAAAGGGTTGTAGAAGTGGTTATGAAATTGCAGTGGTGTAGCCGATGTATTTATATGAGTGATTGCTTTGTGTATTTTGCTAGTTTCTGCTCGTTCTATAAAGAATTTTCTTAAATTGTCTACCTGTCCATAATGTAGGTTTTTTATGTCGATGAATCTCCTTCCTCCTTCCTTTCTGCTTAATATGAATCTTCTGTTGCTGAATGTATGTGATGTATTCTATATTTGTGGCATTGTGATCGTGTAAGTGTATTGAGTGCTTCTAGGTCTGTGTTACTCCATTTCACTACTCCAAATGAATAGGTCAATATTGGTATAGCATAAGTATTTATAGCTTTTGTCTTGTTTCTTGCTGTCAATTCTGTTTTCAGTATTTTTGTTAGTCTTTGTCTATATTTTTCTTTTAGTTCTTCTTTAATATTTGTATTATCTTTTCCTATTTCTTGTCTGTATCCTAGATATTTATAGGCATCTGTTTTTTGCATCGCTTCTACGGAGTCACTGGTTATTCAATATGTAATCTTCTTGTTTAGTGTGTTTTCCCTTGACTATGCTATTTTTCTTACATTTGTCTGTTCCAAAAGCCATATTTATATCATTGCTGAATACTTCTGTTATCTTTAGTAATTGGTTGAGTTGTTGATTGGTTGCTGCCAGTAGTTTCAGGTCATCCCTGTATAGCAAATATGTGATTTTGTGTGGGTATGTTCCAGTAATATTATATCCCTAATTTGTATTATTTAGCATGTTGGATAGTGGGTTCAGAGCAAGACAGAACCAGAAAGGACTTAATGAGTCTCTTTGGTATATTCCACACTTAATCTGTATTGGCTGTGATGTGATATTATCTGAATTTGTTTGGATATTAAGTGTGGTTTTCCAGTTTTTTATTACTATGTTTAGGAACTGTATCAATTTAGGATCTACTTTGTATATTTCCAATATCTGTAGTAACCATGAGTGGGGTACACTATCAAAAGCTTTTTGGTAATCAATGTATGCATAGTGTAGCGACCTTTGTTTAGTTTTAGCTTGATATGTCACCTCTGCATCTATTATCAGTTGCTCTTTACATCCTCGTGCTCCTTTGCAACAGCCTTTTTGTTCTTCATTTATAATTTTGTTCTGTGTTGTATGTGTCATTAATTTCTGTGTAAGGACTGAAGTTAATATTTTGTAGATTGTTGGTAGGCATGTTATGGGGCGATATTTAGCTGGGTTTGCTGTGTCTGCTCGATCTTTAAGTTTCAGATAGGTTATTCCATGTGTAAGTGTATCAGGGAATGTGTATGGGTCTACAATGTAACTGTTAAATAATCTATATAATGGAAGGAAACATTCCACGTGGGAAAAATTATATATAAAAACAAAGATGAGGTGACTTACCGAACAAAAGCGCTGGCAGGTCGATAGACACACAAACAAACACAAACATACACACAAAATTCAAGCTTTCGCAACAAACTGTTGCCTCATCAGGAAAGAGGGAAGGAGAGGGGAAGACGAAAGGAAGTGGGTTTTAAGGGAGAGGGTAAGGAGTCATTCCAATCCCGGGAGCGGAAATCTAATTAGATGTGAATGTGTTGAGGTGAACTTCTTTAGTCAGAAATTTGCTATTTTATCATTTCCAGGGGCTTTCCAATTGTGTGTAGAATTAATTGCTTGGGTGACTTCATGTTGCAAAATTATCACTTCAGGCATTTGTGGTATCATCTTGTATGAGTCTGTTTCTGCTTGTATCCACCGTGCATGTCTGTTACGTTGTACCGGGTTCGACCATATGTTGCTCCAGAAGTGTTCCATGTCTGCTATGTTTGGTGGATTGTCTATTTTAATGTGTGTGTTATCTATTGTCTGGTAAAATTTCTTTTGGTTTGTGTTGAATGTTTGGTTTTGGTTTCTTCTATTTTCACTTTTTTTGTATCTTCTAAGTCATTTGGCCAATGCTTGTAATTTCTGCTTCTTTTCATCTAATTGCTCTATTGCTTCTTGTTGTGAGATTTTACCTAACCTTTTTTGTTTTTTGTCTGATATTTCATTTCTTATAAATTGTGTTAGCTGTCTGATGTCTTTTCTCAGTTTTTCTATTCTGATCTGTAGCCTGTGTTGCCATGCTGGTTTTGTGGGTTTCTTCTGTGTTTTGGTTGGTTCTGATCTCTGCCTAGTGTATATATTTAGTGTAGTGAGTGCTCCTACGTAAACAAGTAGTTGTAACTCTTCCATAGTTGTATTTTCATTTATTTTGTTGTGTATGATTGTTTTGATAGTTTTATTGTTGTTTCGACTTGTGGGTTATTTGGTGGTGTATGCAAGAATGGTCTAATGTCTGTATTTGTGTCTTTGTATTCTATATCTGTCAACTGAAATTTTTCTTCTATATCTAGCAAGTGTGTCACTTCATGTTCTATTTGTGCTTGTTCTGGTGGGTGTCTTAAGATTTCGTTTTCCTCTCATTGTTTAATTGACGCATGTTGTTCATTGTTTGTTTGCTCTGGGATGTTTGAGTCCATTACTGTATTTTCTTCTTCTTCTGATTGCACATTTTTTTGATCCAGTATTTGTTGTACTTGTTGTTTGATGTTTTCTAATTCTAACTGGGGTATCCTGTTATTTTTGATTATTACATGGATCTGATCAGCTAGTCGTCGTTCTGTTAAAAATTTTAATTCTGGGTATCTGGTAATAAATGTTGTGTATACTTGTGATCTGTATCCAGTTGTGTTAGTTCCTAGGTTTGTTGCTTGGTAATAACAGAACATGAGGTGTCGATTAACTTCATATGACCATCTCATCCTCTGCCTTTGTTTTCCTTCTAGGGTGGTTGCAGGAAGCATATCCTGCAAAACACCTCTATTTGGATTTAAATCAGTTTCCAGTTGGCTAGCAGTGTTGTTACCATTGTGGGCAGGCATAGGGTTCAAGCGTCATCCCTGACCATGACGGCGCTTGTCCGAGGCTTCTTTAGTTCTGTCCTGAACCAACTCATCACACTAAAAGGGAGGTTAGCCCTACTAGTGGTTTGTTCTTTTCGTCGCCTTTTACGACTGGCAGAACATACCGGCGGCCAATTCTTTTCCCGGGCCTCCATGGGATTTATTTTTATTTTTATTATTTTTATTTTTACTATTATTATTATTATTATTATTATTATTATTATTATTACATTACAGAAATAGCATTGGTAGAGTTCAGAGGGCTGTAATTTGTTTAGCATCAAGTTATTAAGCATCGCCAGCTTTTCACATTGATTCCTGGGATTTCTGCAGTGAAGCAATTATTATTATGCACCTCAATTAACACTGAATTGCTGGAGGAAAGTCATCAAACCAACACAGGTTAGTACACACTCCAAGCATTTCACCAAACTTAACAAAGGCTTATAATTGACGATTATATTACTCAGACAATTTTAGCTAGAACCAGGTAAAAAGAGTGTATGTTCATCGCTCACAGTACCTACTCTAATCAATGAAGACAACAGAGTTCCACTCTCCAATTAACTCCTGCGTAACACCGGAGCAGCCATGATTGACAGTGTAATGGTATCAGTGGTAGCCTAGCCAGATACACAAATGTTCTTACTCCTGCTGCAAGCAGACCTTTCCCAGCAATCCCTCATGACCAAACAAGTGGAACATGTGCCTGGATTTCGTCTGTGGATGATGTTTGTTCTGCCATTGCCACTCACAGAACACATCGATCTTGATTTGCACCTCTGCTACATGACATCCAGGACCTACCATACACGTGTGGGAATGTTCCACACACAACTGCTGAAAGCAGCAATGTACCAACAATACACTGTGCTCAACATCTGCAGCTATCCATCAATACATCCATCCAGCTTCCCACAGGCCAACAATGTGACCCCTTTTAAATGGCTGAAGCTGTTCAAGCAGGAGTATGCACTTATGGGTAGGCCATGTTTGTATCCTAGAATGAATGTTGTAAATGCTGCTGACCTCTAAAGTCAACACAGCTACTGCCTGCAGAGTCAAAATAGAGGGTGTACAGAAGGGCCTCCTGAGTGCCATATGAATTGCTAACACGAAAAGCCTTCAATATGCACATATTAAATCCTGGTGCCACTGCACACAGTCTTTGAGGGTGTTGCATTTTTTGCAGCAGTGTGTTTTGACATTAAGATAATATTGTGTAAAGTTGAAAAACAAATAAAGAAAAGTTAATTGCTCTGGCCTGATTTATTTTTTGTGCAAGTTAAATTAGACAATTTCTATGATTTCAAATAAATTATAGGGAAACTTTCTGATCCTTTTGTAACTTTGAAGTACATCACATATAAAGAACACTAATTTCTCAATACAAGGTCTTTTGTTGAGTTAAATCTGTGGAACGGTATTCAAGCAAGCTTTTTCTTAATCAGGTTATCTTGGTATGGAATATGACATGATGGCAGTACAGTTTACAGGTATTTTCTGGTACTATTTACTAGCTTGCCTATAAGTTACATCCATTTTAAGCATTTGTTGGGCACTACTTTGCTGCTCTTATACTCATAGAAGCCCATGCTTCAAGACAAGTTACTGTATTGTCAATAATTTCAGTGACATTAAGTATGTGACAGTTTAAATTGAATCATTCTTTGAACCACTGCCTACAGTTATGGCTGTGTTTTATTCTCATTATAAAGGAAAAAGAAATTAAGCTTAGAATTCTGCATCAAAATGTACAGCACATGAAGATTAAAGAATTAGAAGTACTTACAAATGAAACATGCCCAGACCTACTGTTTATAAATGAACATGGATTAAAAGAGAATGAAATATGTAGTTTTACTATAAAAGATTATGTTCTAGCAAACTGTTTCTCCAGTTCAGAATATAGGGATGGAAGAGTGGCAATATTTGTTAAAACAGCTACAAATTATGATAGTATATGGATGATATATGAAAATTTTACCCAAAAGAGAAGAAAATGATTTTGAGATTACAGGTCCAGTGTACAATGAATTAAGAGTATTCTGTACGTTCTGATTACTAAGTGGAAGTATCAATACTTTCCTCAAAAACATGTGCATTCTCCCAGAAAAAACTATATCAAAGACTGTGCAATATATGGTGATTTTAATATTGACATAGGAAGAGAGAGACAAAGAAAGCAAAAATTTGAGGAGCTGTTAATACAGTACAACATAAATACAACTGTAATGGAACCAACAAGAGTGACTTTGGAAACAGAGACAACTATTGATAATATTATCACTAATACAGATTACTGCTCACCATAAAATGATGCATTGAGTTGCTCACAGACACAATATGTGCCGAGTTATTATTCACGTCAACAATAACTACAAACAACAGGATTAGTGTTGCCACAACTTAACTAATAGCCTCTAGTTCCGTAATGTTACATCAATGCCTATTCCCAACTGGCCATGGTTGATTGGCTAATTGAGATTGGTGCCTTCAATAACTGCTTACACAACGTTACTAATTTACGTAATTTATTAGTAATCATTCACCAAAAAACAACCAATGTTAAAACACTTCATAAAAGACTCATTAAATAACTGTTCCTTAGGGTAATAAATTCTCAACCAATAGCAGTAGCAAACAACATCACTTCCAATTAAAAACTTACGGAATCTTAATGGTAGAAAGGTACCTTTCAAACTTCAAAATTAAATTTCATTTAACACACAGATATAAAAACATATACAAAACTCACAGTTAGCAGATATGTTGAATTGCAGTATTTATAACTTGCTGAACTACAGCGCAGAACTGAATTTCAGATCTGTCCAATGAGAAATCCTGATAAAATTATGTTCACAAATAAGAAACAAGGTAACTTTATGACAACACCCATCCAGCAATGGCCACACCTTTACATACTGATCAGTTCCTTTCAAAAGTGACAATTACTGCTCAATCTCCACACAGTTACGCAAACTAACACTGCAGAAGTCACTGAAGGTTAATACATATACCGTATTCCATTACTTCCTTCTCCAATATCATGACATCCTTATTGTGGGCGAACATACAACAACTCAGCGTGTTCAGTTTGGGCCCGTGCTGTCTTGTTTATCTGCCACAGGGAAACACCCACAAACAACATCTGCAACAGGTAATTGCATCCATACAATTGCACAGCCCACACTGTATTGTTCCACAGCAGTGCTGAATTCTCAAGCATCTCTGTTTCACCATCAGTCCACAACCACAGAGTGCCAAAATTATTAAATGCACATTCTGGACCATCTGGACCCCAACACTCTGCCATTCTGTCCTCCTCGCTCGGTACTGTCTAATCCTCCACTCTTCGTCACCAGAGGGCAACTCACCGTCAACTCGGCACCCCAGTATCTTTGACAAGGCCATTATCGACCTTGACACTCACAGCTGGAACAATTGTGCCGATATTGGCACATACTCCCCCCCCCCCCCCCCCCTTAATTGCTGATCACAGTGCCCGTAAGCTCCCGAAACTCACCGTCAACTCGGCACCCCAGTATCTTTGACAAGGCCATTATCAACCTTGACACTCACGGCTGGAACAATTGTGCCGATATTGGCACACACTCCCCCCCTTAATTGCCGATCATGGTGCCCGTAAGCTCCCGAAATGAGTAAGTGGTAGATCCAGCTTTATCTGAGGGAGATGGGCAGTTATTGTCTTTCCTTGCTGGGGGTCCATCAGCATAACAGTGACCGGTGTTATGAAACATCTAATAACATATGGCCCGATGAAATGTGGGAGACGTTTTTTAGTAACCTTATCCAACTTGCTGCTCATGGTCTGGAAATGTTTTACATACACCGAATCTCCCAATCTGTACAGGTTTGGCCACTGCCCCTCGTTGTAATGCTTTGTGCGAATCTGATGAGCCTCAAGAATATTGTGCTTCACCCTTTTCCACTGATTCACCAGCTGCTGAGGCTCAATGTGCTTAGGTAGCAGATCCTTAATGGACCATAGGTTAATCAGAGGAGTGGAAATCTTAAAGTTCAATATGAGCTTCACCGGAGTCGACAAATGCACCTCATGCTTGGCCATGTTAAACGCCATAATAAGCCAAGGGAGTGTGGGATCTCAGTTCTCCTGGTCTTTACTGTGATAGGCAATTAATGCCACCCTGAGATTGCGATTTACCCTTTCGGCATACGATGGGTTCGGGTAATAGGGAGTCAAGGTCCCATGAGTAACACCCATTCCAGTGCTACAGTTCTTAAACCTTCCTGAAGTAAAATATGAAGTATTTTCACTAATCAAATACTGCGGCCAAATATATTTTTCAAATTCTGTATCACAATTTCAGTCATTGCTGCCCTAATGGGATACATCCAAGTAAACCTTGTGGAGGCATCAATGTATACTAGTAGGTACTTATTATCTTTCTTATTTCGAGGTAAAGGCCCCACAACGTCGTACATTTTCTCAAGAGGATAGTCCGCAGATACGGATTCCAGCCACCCAACCCTACCATCCTGCACTGGTTTGGCAGCAGCACACACCTGACATGTACTAACATTGTGTTTGATACCTTTATCCATTCCCTTCCATATAAAATTGTGACGAATGTTTGCACGAGTTTTAAATATTCCCAAATGGCCACCCACTGGCGACTCACGAAAATATTTAAAAATGAAAGGCACCAAATCCCCAGGCACCACTATTTTGTAACCTTTATTGTACCGAGCCTTGCAACACAATACACCATTTCTGAGCAGGTATGGTGTCACCACCTTTCCTTCAATTTTTGGTTTTATCTCCCGCTCCTCGTCATCCTTATTCTGACATTCCCAAATGTCTTTAAACAGCTGCGGAAAATCAGTAAGAATCGAACTAATTCTCCCTATGGAAGCACCACCTTCATCCAATTCACGACTAACATGTTGTATGTCAGGTTCTTGAAATAGGCAGCTGAGACCATCGGCTACCTGGTTTCCCGATCTCCTAATGTTCTTGACCTGGAACTGAAATGTCAAGATGCTTGTTGCCCACCTGGCTATCCTTCTGATCTTACAAGGATGTGCAAGAGCCCAGCTGAGTGCCTGGTTATCAGTCTCTTAAGAAAAACTGTGTATGTTCCAAGTAATACCTAAATTTCTCCACGCCAAATAATACCGCAAGTGCCTCCAGCTCCTAACTAGAATAGTTCTTTTCTAAATGGTTCAAGGCATGCAAGGCATATGCTACAGGCCTCCTTCCTTCGTCCCTTTCCTGCAGAAGGACTGCCCCCACCCCCGCATTTGAGGCGTCAGTCTTAAGTATGAACGGAGCATTGAAATCCGGAAGCGCGGGTACGGGTGCTGACGCCAAGAAATGTTTCAGGGATTCCCACGCGGCTTCCTGCGAAGGACCCCACTCTAATTTTTGAACCTTCTTACATAAGGCATTCAATGGGGCTGTCTTTTCTGCAAACCCCAGAATGAACTTACAGAAGAAATTTGCTACCCCGACACACTTCGCAACCTCCTTCACATTTCTAGGAATGGGCAACTGCCTTATAGTTCACACCCATTTCTCAGCAATGGTTATCCCTTCTGGAGAGACCACATGACCCAGGAAGTGCATAGATTCACAAGCACACTTTACCTTGGTTGGATTCACCATAAGACCCACCTTCCTTAACCTCACTAAAACCTCCCTTAAATGTTGATAATGTTCCTGCATGGAATTACTATAAACTACCAAGTCATCCAAGTAGTGGTACATAAACTTAAACTTTATGTCTGAAATATTTTATCTAGGAGCTGAGATAGAACTGCAGCACCTGTAGATAATCCAAACAGAACCCTATTGAATTAGTATTCCAATTGGTCTTGAAGGCAGTAATCGGTTTGGAAGTTTTCACAAGCGGAATTTGATTACAAGCCTGGTTTAAATCTAAGGTGGTAAATATCCTGGCACCACAAAACCATCCAAAACAAGAATGCAGGTCCGGAAGAGGTACTGACTGCAATAACAACTTTTTATTCAAATCCCTATAACCAACCACTGGGCGGTTATTCCCATCGGGTTTCCAAACCAGAAATATAGGCGCAGAGGGCCGAATTACTTCCTGATCTAACATTTCTTCAATCTTTTCCTTAATCAATTTCATTAAAGGTGGAGCCAACCTATACGGTGCTTTCTTAACAGGCATGTTATCAGATAATTCTATGTGATATTCCACAAGAGATGTCACCCCCCAAACTATTGGTCAAAACATCCAGGAATTCACTACACAATCTCTGTACTTCCTCTTTCTCTGTTGATTCCAAATGTCCCAACTGCAACCCTTTCTCTTGTCTCTTTTTCAGTTTGTAATGCCTCTTCATTATTCACAGCTGCCACAGAAACTTCCCCTTGATGCTTACAAAATTCCAAACTCTTTAATGGTTTAAATCTGAAGCCAAATTTGGTTGCACCCCAATTAGTCACCAATCCGATCTTTTTAATAACATCAGCTCATACAATGCATGTAGTGGCAAGCCAGCTTACCACTCGCATCCTCACCCTCCACATGAAATCCCTAATTCTCAGTTTAACCCATAGACACCCTTCACTCTTACACTGGACTGATTTATCGCTTTGTATTTAACTGTATCCTTTTCTATTTTACTTCACTTACAAATAGCACTGTTACAGTTAAACGAATTTTCTTCAATCGCTGTAATAGCACTACCGGAGTCCAATAATGCACACACAGGTTCTTCATTCACAACAAAGCACACAAAAGATAAACCCTGTTCCTCCCCTCTACTTATCGCACAGTTCTCTTTCTTGTTCCATTCCTACCTCTTGTTGTAATTGTCAGGACATATCCAGCTTTGTCTTCCAACAATTCCTACTAATGTGACCTAATTTCCCACAAATCAAACACCTTATCTTACTTTCCATTTCCCACTGCTGATTCATAGAAGTAATTTCCTTACTATTCCTATTGTTCACTTGAACATTCCTATTACATTCTGCCTTATTCAACCAGTTCTCCTGTCCACATACCCTTTCATAATTAATGGCCATGAACCTGCACAGCAGTTCTAGGCGCTACAGTCTGGAACCGCACGACCGCTACGGTCGCAGGTTCGAATCCTGCCTCAGGCATGGATGTGTGTGATGTCCTTAGGTTAGTTAGGTTTAAGTAGTTCTAAGTTCTAGGGGACAGATGACCTCAGCAGTTAAGTCCCATAGTGCTCAGAGCCATTTGAACCATTTTGAATCTATGTACATAATAACCTGGATGTGCCTTACTATTTTATTCAGCTGGACAAACGTTTGCAGTGTCCCACCAAATACTGTCCTCTGTCTATCATCTGGTTGTAACCCTTGAACAATATGTAATACAATTTCTCTTTCACAGTATGGCAGGCACAAAGTTAGTGCAGTCTCTCTAACTCTCTCGACAGAGTCGACAAATTTTTCAGTATCCCCCTGCTCTCAACCATACTCCCTATAAATTAATTCTTGCAATGTATCAGGTGGAATCAAGGTGCAAATTTTCCCCCATAAATTGTTCCAATGTTAGTCTCTCCTGAATCACGTTCAACAGGTGTTCAACACTCCCTTTACTTTTCCCACTAAGAGTTTTAAAATTTCCAAGCCCGTTATGTTACCAGCTTGTGCTTTCCCGTGAAAACCAATTATGAAATACAAAAACTCCACAATATTCTCCACCGAATCTAAACACCAAGACATCAGGGAATTTTCCAGCTTGGAACACACAGTTCATAAGATAAAACAGAAAAGACACTAATATCAATTATATGTTTCAGCATGTAATCTGAGAATCAATAGGTACTTTCATTACATGAGTTCCCTAATCTGGGTAAAATGTGGTATATAATCTGGCAACTAAGCTGAATCCACCTAAAACTAGTGTACATAGATGGTATCTGTTCTTTCGGACATGTCCGGAAGAACAGTGGGCAGCGGTACTACAAATGTTGTGTGTGAACAGTAAGCTGGAAATGTGGGTCTCACAGGGAGAATGCCAGAGATCAGCCCCTGCAGTTGCACTATCTTCTGTGTCCTCAGTGTCTCAGATGGATATAGCATCTGCATGTAAGCAGGAGATCCTGGGTTCAAGTCCCAGTCAGGGCACACATTTTCAGCTGTTGCCATTGATATTTTTCAATGCCTGTAAGCAGCTAAAGGTCTGGATTTCATTGTAATTTCATGAAACTTGTTTGTCTCAAATCAGGTAAGCGTATGTTGCCTGAAGTACCTTTAGAATTATTGTCATCTTTTCTTGAGGTATGAGCTTTTCCGTTACTTTCATAGTTCATCAAGTTATTTTGTACCTCAGGTGAGAATGGAGTCACTTGTGTGGTTCTGTGTTTCCCTGCTATGGAGTCTCCAATAAACACAAGCTTGAAGTTGTCGTATGTTATCTCTAGGCACTTAGTGAGAATCTCATCATGTTAAGTAAACACAGTAATGTCAGACTGTGGGTTACATTAGGCAGACAAGTATTAGCTTAATACAGCTTCAGTTTCAAAAGCTTCCTCTTGAGAACACATTTCAACATTTAGTGTGTCACAGCTAATGTTCAGCAATTCACTTTCAAAAACAGCAACTCTTCCATGGCTAATTTTAGTTCTACAGAAAGTACTTGCTAGCGCACATTCTTCAGAAATGTAAAAGGCAGATTAAGCTTGTGTGAGCCAGTGGTAATTTATAGAGAAGATAAGGCAGCGGATTTGTATTTAAGATGTCTATTTCATTCAATTTGTCATTAACTAACTGCACAGTCGGACTATTAGCTACCAACAAGGAAGGTTTATAACTGTTAGGCTCTTCACATTTAGTATTGGCAGTCAGCTCCCACTCAACAGTTTTAGACCGAATGAGATGGCGCAGTGGTTAACACACTGGACTCACACTCAGGAGGATGATAATTTCGAATAGGCATCTAGGCATCTTGATTCAGATTTTCTGTGATTTCCCAAAATTGCTCCAGACAAACACCAGGATGTTTACTCTGAAAGGGCATGGCTAACATCCCCATCCCTGAATTAGTTAGGGTCTGTGCCCTATCTCTAATGACCTCACTGTTGACTGTACATTAAACCCTCATCTCACTTCTTTCAATAGCTTTAGAGGTCTGGTTTAACCCAGTCTTCTGGTTTTCCTAAAATCTAGTCACATTTCCAAGAGGGGCTGCACAACACAATTTCAAATAATCTGTGTCCTTCAATGACATTATAAAATATTTACTCAGATGTTGCTTTAAGGCACTTCTGCACTGATTCAGTAAATGTTACTGTTCATCCCTTTGGCTGTGAACTCTTCAGCATGATAATGAAGTGATTTATATTTATCACATCCTGAATATTAGAAAAAAAGGAGACATGTAACCATGTACATGTATCAGTAAGCTTTCATCGTTATGAGAGGTTTATACTTTACTTGCATGTCTACGGTTGTTCTGTAAATGTCTAACAGACTCTTGTTCATCAGGAATATAAAGACCTCAATGTCAGGTCACAGAAGTAGACAAACAACACAGTAGTGCAGTATACACAAAAACACTACAGTGTGATAAACTGAAACATTAACAAGTTACAGTGAGTTTGTTTCCATGGAAACAACTGTGTTACTGTAGCTGTTATCTAACTATAAACGGTATAACTATTCTGTTACTGGTTTTGTACTGTTTTGAGATATATATAAATGCATGCTGTGTGGCTGCAGCCTTTCAATTTGATGCCACCTTGGTACCTTGCATGTCAAGTTTGCTACTTATTTTAAATGTAATTACTCAGTTGATCTCCTGAGGCTAAATGCAATTTGTTCCAGTCCTCCCACCAAGGAAAAATTCTTAGTAGTACCAGAAATCAAAGCAGAATCCCCAGTATCTCCGCCAGACATGCTGACCACTCAGCTATGGAAGCAGACTGCTAAATCAATGAAAAGTTTATTAGGCCAGATGCATGCCTTGACAATGTAATTAGTAACACATACAAAAACTGTCTTGAGAAACTTTAGGGGTATCAGAGAATGTAATGTTATGGCTGGAAATTGAAAACGTGGTTTACAACTCTACAGAAAGATGACACATACAGAAATCTTCCTGTGACTGACAAAAAAAATATAAGAAACCAGTTGCAAGTTATATATTGATCTTGTATACTGCATACTGATAAAACAACTGATGGATGTCTCTCTATTTTCCTAGCTGATAGCAAACACACATGATAAGAGTAGTGTCTAGCTGACACTCACTAAGTCACTTTAATCATACCAGTGACACAATGTTTAATGGCTGCTGTGATGTCACCTTTTGGTGCGCATATTCACAATTTTGTTGTTAGATGGCAAAGCCAATGAAAGTGCGAAAAAATTTATATATATGGTGGTCAGAAACATTCTGATCAGCTTGTAAGGGTGTTTCAGGGGAGGATGTGAAGAGAAACAGTTATTAAGAAAAATATTCTGCTTCAGCCTTTTCCACATTATGTAGTGATGAAGTTAGCCAATCAGGTCATTGAGTG